>NW_026578789.1:2500-19488 GCF_029603195.1 Condylostylus longicornis
AATAGAATTGAATTGATTTTGAATTGCATTGAATTGAATTGAATTGAATTGAATTGAATTGAATTGAATTGAATTGAATTGAATTGAATTGAATTGAATTGAATTGAATTGAATTGAATTGAATTGAATTGAATTGAATTGAATTGAATTGAATTGAATTGAACTGAATTGAATTGAATTGAACTGAATTGAATTGAAATGAATTGAATTGAATTGAATTGAATTGAATTGAATTGAATTGAATTGAATTGAATTGAATTGAATTGAATTGAATTGAATTGAATTGAATTGAATTGAATTGAATTGAATTGAATTGAATTGAATTGAATTGAATTGAATTGAATTGAATTGAATTGAATTGAATTGAATTGAATTGAATTGAATTGAATTGAATTGAATTGAATTGAATTGAATTGAATTAAATTGAATTGAATTGAATTGAATTGAATTGAATTGAATTGAATTGAATTGAATTGAATTGAATTGAATTGAATTGAATTGAATTGAATTGAATTGAATTGAACTGAATTGAATTGAATTGAACTGAATTGAATTGAATAGAATTGAATTGATTTTGAATTGCATTGAATTGAATTGAATTGAATTGAATTGAATTGAATTGAATTGAATTGAATTGAATTGAATTGAATTGAATTGAATTGAATTGAATTGAATTGAATTGAATTGAATTGAATTGAATTGAATTGAATTGAACTGAATTGAATTGAATTGAACTGAATTGAATTGAAATGAATTGAATTGAATTGAATTGAATTGAATTGAATTGAATTGAATTGAATTGAATTGAATTGAATTGAATTGAATTGAATTGAATTGAATTGAATTGAATTGAATTGAATTGAATTGAATTGAATTGAATTGAATTGAATTGAATTGAATTGAATTGAATTGAATTGAATTGAATTGAATTGAATTGAATTGAATTGAATTGAATTGAATTGAATTGAATTGAATTGAATTGAATTGAATTGAATTGAATTGAATTGAATTGAATTGAATTGAATTGAATTGAATTGAATTGAATTGAATTGAATTGAATTGAATTGAATTGAATTGAATTGAATTGAATTGAATTGAACTGAATTGAATTGAATAGAATGAATTGATTTTGAATTGCATTGAATTGAATTGAATTGAATTGAATTGAATTGAATTGAATTGAATTGAATTGAATTGAATTGAATTGAATTGAATTGAATTGAATTGAATTGAATTGAATTGAATTGAATTGAATTGAATTGAATTGAATTGAATTGAACTGAATTGAATTGAATTGAACTGAATTGAATTGAAATGAATTGAATTGAATTGAATTGAATTGAATTGAATTGAATTGAATTGAATTGAATTGAATTGAATTGAATTGAATTGAATTGAATTGAATTGAATTGAATTGAATTGAATTGAATTGAATTGAATTGAATTGAATTGAATTGAATTGAATTGAATTGAATTGAATTGAATTGAATTGAATTGAATTGAATTGAATTGAATTGAATTGAATTGAATTGAATTGAATTGAATTGAATTGAATTGAATTGAATTGAATTGAATTGAATTGAATTGAATTGAATTGAATTGAATTGAATTGAATTGAATTGAATTGAATTGAATTGAATTGAATTGAATTGAATTGAATTGAATTGAATTGAATTGAATTGAATTGAATTGAATTGAATTGAATTGAATTGAATTGAATTGAATTGAATTGAATTGAATTGAATTGAATTGAAATGAATTGAATTGAATTGAATTGAATTGAATTGAATTGAATTGAATTGAATTGAATTGAATTGAATTGAATTGAATTGAATTGAATTGAATTGAATTGAATTGAATTGAATTGAATTGAATTGAATTGAATTGAATTGAATTGAATTGAATTGAATTGAATTGAATTGAATTGAATTGAATTGAATTGAATTGAATTGAATTGAATTGAATTGAATTGAACTGAATTGAATTGAATTGAATTGAACTGAATTGAATTGAATTGAATTGAATTGAATTAAATTGAATTGAATTGAATTGAATTGAACTGAATTGAATTGAATTGAATTGAATTGAATTGAATTGAATTGAATTAAATTGAATTGAATTGAATTGAATTGCATTGAATTGCATTGAATTGAATTGAATTGAATTGAATTGAATTGAATTGAATTGAACTGAATTGAATTGAATAGAATTGAATTGATTTTGAATTGCATTGAATTGAATTGAATTGAATTGAATTGAATTGAATTGAATTGAATTGAATTGAATTGAATTGAATTGAATTGAATTGAATTGAATTGAATTGAATTGAATTGAATTGAATTGAATTGAATTGAACTGAATTGAATTGAATTGAACTGAATTGAATTGAAATGAATTGAATTGAATTGAATTGAATTGAATTGAATTGAATTGAATTGAATTGAATTGAATTGAATTGAATTGAATTGAATTGAATTGAATTGAATTGAATTGAATTGAATTGAATTGAATTGAATTGAATTGAATTGAAATGAATTGAATTGAATTGAATTGAATTGAATTGAATTGAATTGAATTGAATTGAATTGAATTGAATTGAATTGAATTAAATTGAATTGAATTGAATTGAATTGAATTGAATTGAATTGAATTGAATTGAATTGAATTGAATTGAATTGAATTGAATTGAATTGAATTGAATTGAACTGAATTGAATTGAATTGAATTGGATTGAATTGAATTGAATTGAATTGAGTTGAATTGAATTGAATTGAATTGAATTGAATTGAATTGAATTGAACTGAATTGAATTGAATTGAATTGAATTGAATTGAATTGAATTGAATTGAATTGAATTGAATTGAATTGAATTGAATTGAATTGAATTGAATTGAATTGAATTGAATTGAATTGAATTGAATTGAACTGAATTGAATTGAATTGAATTGATTTGAATTGAATTGAATTGGATTAAATTGAATTGAATTGAATTTGAATTGCATTGAATTGAATTGAATTGAATTGAATTGAATTGAATTGAATTGAATTGAATTGAATTGAATTGAATTGAATTGAATTGAATTGAATTGAATTGAATTGAATTGAATTGAATTGAATTGAATTGAATTGAATTAAATTGAATTGAATTGAATTGAATTGAATTGAATTGAATTGAATTGAACTGAATTGAATTGAATTGAATTGAATTGAATTGAATTGAATTGAATTGAATTGAATTGAATTAAACTGAATTGAATTGAATTGATCTGAATTGATTTGAATTGAATTGAATTAAATTGAATTGAATTGAATTGAATTGAATTGAATTGAATTGAATTGAATTGAATTGAATTGAATTGAATTGAATTGAATTGAATTGAATTGAATTGAATTGAATTGAATTGAATTGAATTGAATTGAATTGAATTGAATTGAATTGAATTGAATTGAATTGAATTGAATTAAATTGAATTGAATTGAATTGAATTGAATTGAATTGAATTGAATTGAATTGAATTGAATTGAATTGAATTGAATTGAATTGAATTGAAATGAATTGAATTGAATTGAATTGAATTGAATTGAATTGAATTGAATTGAAATGAATTGAATTGAATTGAATTGAATTGAATTGAATTGAATTGAATTGAATTGAATTGAATTGAATTGAATTGAATTGAATTGAATTGAATTGAATTGAATTGAATTGAATTGAATTGAATTGAATTGAATTGAATTGAATTGAATTGAATTGAATTGAATTGAATTGAATTGAATTGAATAGAGTTCAATTGAATTGAATTGAATTGAAATGAATCGAATTGAATTGAATTGAATTGAATTGAATTGAATTGAACTGGATTGAATTGAATTGAATTGAATTGAATTGAATTGAATTGAATTGAATTGAATTGAATTGAATTGAATTGAATTGAATTGAATTGAATTGAATTGAATTGAATTGAACTGGATTGAATTGAATTGAATTGAATTGAATTGAATTGAATTGAATTGAATTGAATTGAATTGAATTGAATTGAATTGAATTGAATTGAATTGAATTGAATTGAATTGAATTGAATTGAATTGAATTGAATTGAATTGAATTGAATTGAATTGAATTAAATTGAATTGAATTGAATTGCATTGAATTGCATTGAATTGAATTGAATTGAATTGAATTGAATTGAATTGATTTGAATTAAATTGAATTGAATTGAATTGCATTGAATTGCATTGAATTGAATTGAATTGAATTGAATTGAATTGAATTGAATTGAATTGAATTGAATTGAATTGAATTGAATTGAATTAAATTGAATTGAATTGAATTGAATTGAATTGAATTGAATTGAATTGAATTGAATTGAATTGAATTGAATTGAATTGAATTGAATTGAATTGAATTGAATTGAATTGAATTGAATTGAATTGAATTGAATTGAATTGAATTGAATTGAATTGAATTGAATTGAATTGAATTGAATTGAATTGAATTGAATTGAATTGAATTGAATTGATTTGAATTGAATTGAATTGAATTGTATTGAATTGAATTGAATTGAATTGAATTGAATTGAATTGAATTGAATTGAATTGAATTGAATTGAATTGAATTGAATTGAATTGAATTGAATTGAATTGAATTGAATTAAACTGAAAAGTATTGAATTGAACTGAATTGAATTGAATTGAATTGAATTGAATTGAATTGAATTGAATTGGATTGAATTGAATTGAATTGAATTGAATTGAATTGAATTGAATTGAATTGAATTGAATTGAATTGAATTGAATTGAATTGAATTGAATTGAATTGAATTGAATTGAATTGAATTGAATTGAATTGAATTGAATTGAATTGAATTGAATTGAATTGAATTGAATTGAATTGAATTGAATTGAATTGAATTGAATTGAATTGAATTGAATTGAATTGAATTGAATTGAATTGAACTGGATTGAATTGAATTGAATTGAATTGAATTGAATTGAATTGAATTGAACTGGATTGAATTGAATTGAATTGAATTGAATTGAATTGAATTGAATTGAATTGAATTGAATTGAATTGAATTGAATTGAATTGAATTGAATTGAATTGAATTGAATTGAATTGAATTGAATTGAATTGAACTGAAATGTATTGAATTGAACTGAATTGTATTGAATTGAACTGAATTGAATTGAATTGAATTGAATTGAATTGAATTGAATTGAATTGAATTGAATTGAATTGAATTGAATTGAATTGAATTGAATTGAATTGAATTGAATTGAATTGAATTGAATTGAATTGAATTGAATTGAATTGAATTGAATTGAATTGAATTGAATTGAATTGAATTGAATTGAATTGAATTGAATTGAATTGAATTGAATTGAATTGAATTGAATTGAATTGAATTGAATTGAATTGAATTGAATTGAATTGAATTGAATTGAATTGAATTGAATTGAATTGAATTGAATTGAATTGAATTGAATTGAATTGAATTGAATTGAATTGAATTGAATTGAATTGAATTGAATTGAATTGAATTGAATTGAATTGAATTGAATTGAATTGAATTGAATTGAATTGAATTGAATTGAATTGAATTGAATTGAATTGAATTGAATTGAATTGAATTGAATTGAACTGAATTGAATTGAATTGAATTGAACTGAATTGAATTGAATTGAATTGAATTGAATTGAATTGAATTGAACTGAATTGAATTGAACTGAATTGAATTGAATTGAATTGAATTGAATTGAATTGAATTGAATTGAATTGAATTGAATTGAATTGAATTGAATTAAATTGAATTGAATTGAATTGAATTGCATTGAATTGAATTGAATTGAATTGAATTGAATTGAACTGAATTGAATTGAATAGAATTGAATTGAATTTGAATTGCATTGAATTGAATTGAATTGAATTGAATTGAATTGAACTGAATTGAATTGAATTGAATTGAATTGAATTGAATTGAATTGAATTGAATTGAATTGAATTGAATTGAATTGAATTGAATTGAATTGAATTGAATTGAATTGAATTGAATTGAATTGAATTGAACTGAATTGAATTGAATTGAACTGAATTGAATTGAATTGAATTGAATTGAATTAAATTGAATTGAATTGAATTGAATTGAATTGAATTGAATTGAATTGAATTGAATTGAATTGAATTGAATTGAATTGAATTGAATTGAATTGAATTGAATTGAATTGAATTGAATTGAATTGAATTGAATTGAATTGAATTGAATTGAATTGAATTGAATTGAATTGAATTGAATTGAATTGAATTGAATTGAATTGAATTGAATTGAATTGAATTGAATTGAATTGAATTGAATTGAATTGAATTGAGTTGAATTGAATTGAATTGAATTGAATTGAATTGAATTGAATTGAATTGAATTGAATTGAATTGAATTGAATTGAATTGAATTGAATTGAATTGAATTGAATTGAATTGAATTGAATTGAATTGAATTGAATTGAATTGAATTAAACTGAATTGAATTGAATTGATCTGAATTGATTTGAATTGAATTGAATTAAATTGAATTGAATTGAATTGAATTGAATTGAATTGAATTGAATTGAATTGAATTGAATTGAATTGAACTGAATTGAATTGAATTGAATTGAATTGAATTAAATTGAATTGAATTGAATTGAATTGAATTGAATTGAATTGAATTGAATTGAATTGAATTGAATTGAATTGAATTGAATTGAATTGAACTGAATTGAATTGAATAGAATTGAATTGAATTTGAATTGCATTGAATTGAATTGAATTGAATTGAATTGAATTGAATTGAATTGAATTGAATTGAATTGAATTGAATTGAATTGAATTGAATTGAATTGAATTGAATTGAATTGAATTGAATTGAATTGAATTGAATTGAATTGAATTGAATTGAATTGAATTGAATTGAATTGAATTGAATTGAATTGAATTGAATTGAATTGAATTGAATTGAATTGAATTGAATTGAATTGAATTGAATTGAATTGAATTGAATTGAATTGAATTGAATTGAATAGAGTTCAATTGAATTGAATTGAATTGAAATGAATTGAATTGAATTAAATTGAATTGAATTGAATTGAATTGAATTGAATTGAATTGAACTGAATTGAATTGAATTGAATTGAATTGAATTGAATTGAATTGAATTGAATTGAATTGAATTAAACTGAATTGAATTGAATTGAATTGAATTTGAATTGCATTGAATTGAATTGAATTGAATTGAATTGAATTGAATTGAATTGAATTGAATTGAACTGAATTGAATTGAATAGAATTGAATTGAATTTGAATTGCATTGAATTGAATTGAATTGAATTGAATTGAATTGAATTGAATTGAATTGAATTGAATTGAATTGAATTGAATTGAATTGAATTGAATTGAATTGAATTGAATTGAATTGAATTGAATTGAATTGAATTGAATTGAATTGAATTGAATTGAATTGAATTGAATTGAATTGAATTGAATTGAATTGAATTGAATTGAATTGAATTGAATTGAATTGAATTGAATTGAATTGAATTGAATTGAATTGAATTGAATTGAATTGAATTGAATTGAATTGAATTGAATTGAATTGAATTGAATTGAATTGAATTGAATTGAATTGAATTGAATTGAATTGAATTGAATTGAATTGAATTGAATTGAATTGAATTGAATTGAATTGAACTGAATTGAATTGAATTGAATTGAACTGAATTGAATTGAATTGAATTGAATTGAATTGAATTGAATTGAACTGAATTGAATTGAACTGAATTGAATTGAATTGAATTGAATTGAATTGAATTGAATTGAATTGAATTGAATTGAATTGAATTGAATTGAATTAAATTGAATTGAATTGAATTGAATTGCATTGAATTGAATTGAATTGAATTGAATTGAATTGAACTGAATTGAATTGAATAGAATTGAATTGAATTTGAATTGCATTGAATTGAATTGAATTGAATTGAATTGAATTGAACTGAATTGAATTGAATTGAATTGAATTGAATTGAATTGAATTGAATTGAATTGAATTGAATTGAATTGAATTGAATTGAATTGAATTGAATTGAATTGAATTGAATTGAATTGAATTGAACTGAATTGAATTGAATTGAACTGAATTGAATTGAATTGAATTGAATTGAATTGAATTAAATTGAATTGAATTGAATTGAATTGAATTGAATTGAATTGAATTGAATTGAATTGAATTGAATTGAATTGAATTGAATTGAATTGAATTGAATTGAATTGAATTGAATTGAATTGAATTGAATTGAATTGAATTGAATTGAATTGAATTGAATTGAATTGAATTGAATTGAATTGAATTGAATTGAATTGAATTGAATTGAATTGAATTGAATTGAATTGAATTGAATTGAATTGAATTGAATTGAATTGAGTTGAATTGAATTGAATTGAATTGAATTGAATTGAATTGAATTGAATTGAATTGAATTGAATTGAATTGAATTGAATTGAATTGAATTGAATTGAATTGAATTGAATTGAATTGAATTGAATTGAATTGAATTGAATTGAATTAAACTGAATTGAATTGAATTGATCTGAATTGATTTGAATTGAATTGAATTAAATTGAATTGAATTGAATTGAATTGAATTGAATTGAATTGAATTGAATTGAATTGAATTGAATTGAACTGAATTGAATTGAATTGAATTGAATTGAATTAAATTGAATTGAATTGAATTGAATTGAATTGAATTGAATTGAATTGAATTGAATTGAATTGAATTGAATTGAATTGAATTGAATTGAACTGAATTGAATTGAATAGAATTGAATTGAATTTGAATTGCATTGAATTGAATTGAATTGAATTGAATTGAATTGAATTGAATTGAATTGAATTGAATTGAATTGAATTGAATTGAATTGAATTGAATTGAATTGAATTGAATTGAATTGAATTGAATTGAATTGAATTGAATTGAATTGAATTGAATTGAATTGAATTGAATTGAATTGAATTGAATTGAATTGAATTGAATTGAATTGAATTGAATTGAATTGAATTGAATTGAATTGAATTGAATTGAATTGAATTGAATTGAATTGAATTGAATAGAGTTCAATTGAATTGAATTGAATTGAAATGAATTGAATTGAATTAAATTGAATTGAATTGAATTGAATTGAATTGAATTGAATTGAACTGAATTGAATTGAATTGAATTGAATTGAATTGAATTGAATTGAATTGAATTGAATTGAATTAAACTGAATTGAATTGAATTGATCTGAATTGAATTGAATTTGAATTGCATTGAATTGAATTGAATTGAATTGAATTGAATTGAATTGAATTGAATTGAATTGAACTGAATTGAATTGAATAGAATTGAATTGAATTTGAATTGCATTGAATTGAATTGAATTGAATTGAATTGAATTGAATTGAATTGAATTGAATTGAATTGAATTGAATTGAATTGAATTGAATTGAATTGAATTGAATTGAATTGAATTGAATTGAATTGAATTGAATTGAATTGAATTGAATTGAATTGAATTGAATTGAATTGAATTGAATTGAATTGAATTGAATTGAATTGAATTGAATTGAATTGAATTGAATTGAATTGAATTGAATTGAATTGAATTGAATTGAATTGAATTGAATTGAATTGAATTGAATTGAATTGAATTGAATTGAATTGAATTGAATTGAATTGAATTGAATTGAATTGAATTGAATTGAATTGAATTGAATTAAACTGAATTGAATTGAATTGATCTGAATTGATTTGAATTGAATTGAATTAAATTGAATTGAATTGAATTGAATTGAATTGAATTGAATTTGAATTGCATTGAATTGAATTGAATTGAATTGAATTGAATTGAATTGAATTGAATTGAATTGAATTGAATTGAATTGAATTGAATTGAATTGAATTGAATTGAATTGAATTGAATTGAATTGAATTGAATTGAATTGAATTGAATTGAATTGAATTAAATTGAATTGAATTGAATTGAATTGCATTGAATTGAATTGAATTGAATTGAATTGAATTGAACTGAAATGAATTGAATAGAATTGAATTGAATTTGAATTGCATTGAATTGAATTGAATTGAATTGAATTGAACTGAATTGAATTGAATTGAATTGAATTGAATTGAATTGAATTGAATTGAATTGAATTGAATTGAATTGAATTGAATTGAATTGAATTGAATTGAATTGAATTGAACTGAATTGAATTGAATTGAACTGAATTGAATTGAATTGAATTGAATTGAATTGAATTAAATTGAATTGAATTGAATTGAATTGAATTGAATTGAATTGAATTGAATTGAATTGAATTGAATTGAATTGAATTGAATTGAATTGAATTGAATTGAATTGAATTGAATTGAATTGAATTGAATTGAATTGAATTGAATTGAATTGAATTGAATTGAATTGAATTGAATTGAATTGAATTGAATTGAATTGAATTGAATTGAATTGAATTGAATTGAATTGAATTGAATTGAATTGAATTGAATTGAATTGAATTGAATTGAATTGAATTGAATTGAATTGAATTGCATTGAATTGAATTGAATTGAATTGAATTGAATTGAATTGAATTGAATTGAACTGAATTGAATTGAATTGAATTGATTTGAATTGAATTGAATTGGATTGAATTGAATTGAATTGAATTTGAATTGCATTGAATTGAATTGAATTGAATTGAATTGAATTGAATTGAATTGAATTGAATTGAATTGAATTGAATTGAATTGAATTGAATTGAATTGAATTGAATTGAATTGAATTGAATTGAATTGAATTGAATTGAATTGAATTGAATTAAATTGAATTGAATTGAATTGAATTGAATTGAATTGAATTGAATTGAACTGAATTGAATTGAATTGAATTGAATTGAATTGAATTGAATTGAATTGAATTAAACTGAATTGAATTGAATTGATCTGAATTGATTTGAATTGAATTGAATTAAATTGAATTGAATTGAATTGAATTGAATTGAATTGAATTGAATTGAATTGAATTGAATTGAATTGAATTGAATTGAATTGAATTGAATTGAATTGAATTGAATTGAATTGAATTGAATTGAATTAAATTGAATTGAATTGAATTGAATTGAATTGAATTGAATTGAATTGAATTGAATTGAATTGAATTGAATTGAATTGAATTGAATTGAAATGAATTGAATTGAATTGAATTGAATTGAATTGAATTGAATTGAAATGAATTGAATTGAATTGAATTGAATTGAATTGAATTGAATTGAATTGAATTGAATTGAATTGAATTGAATTGAATTGAATTGAATTGAATTGAATTGAATTGAATTGAATTGAATTGAATTGAATTGAATTGAATTGAATGAATTGAATTGAATTGAATTGAATTGAATAGAGTTCAATTGAATTGAATTGAATTGAAATGAATCGAATTGAATTGAATTGAATTGAATTGAATTGAATTGAACTGGATTGAATTGAATTGAATTGAATTGAATTGAATTGAATTGAATTGAATTGAATTGAATTGAATTAAATTGAATTGAATTGAATTGAATTGAATTGAATTGAATTGAATTGAATTGAATTGAATTGAATTGAATTGAATTGAATTGAAATGAATTGAATTGAATTGAATTGAATTGAATTGAATTGAATTGAATTGAAATGAATTGAATTGAATTGAATTGAATTGAATTGAATTGAATTGAATTGAATTGAATTGAATTGAATTGAATTGAATTGAATTGAATTGAATTGAATTGAATTGAATTGAATTGAATTGAATTGAATTGAATTGAATTGAATTGAATTGAATTGAATTGAATTGAATTGAATAGAGTTCAATTGAATTGAATTGAATTGAAATGAATCGAATTGAATTGAATTGAATTGAATTGAATTGAATTGAACTGGATTGAATTGAATTGAATTGAATTGAATTGAATTGAATTGAATTGAATTGAATTGAATTGAATTGAATTGAATTGAATTGAATTGAATTGAATTGAATTGAATTGAACTGGATTGAATTGAATTGAATTGAATTGAATTGAATTGAATTGAATTGAATTGAATTGAATTGAATTGAATTGAATTGAATTGAATTGAATTGAATTGAATTGAATTGAATTGAATTGAATTGAATTGAATTGAATTGAATTGAATTGAATTGAATTGAATTAAATTGAATTGAATTGAATTGCATTGAATTGCATTGAATTGAATTGAATTGAATTGAATTGAATTGAATTGATTTGAATTAAATTGAATTGAATTGAATTGCATTGAATTGCATTGAATTGAATTGAATTGAATTGAATTGAATTGAATTGAATTGAATTGAATTGAATTGAATTGAATTGAATTGAATTAAATTGAATTGAATTGAATTGAATTGAATTGAATTGAATTGAATTGAATTGAATTGAATTGAATTGAATTGAATTGAATTGAATTGAATTGAATTGAATTGAATTGAATTGAATTGAATTGAATTGAATTGAATTGAATTGAATTGAATTGAATTGAATTGAATTGAATTGAATTGAATTGAATTGAATTGAATTGAATTGATTTGAATTGAATTGAATTGAATTGTATTGAATTGAATTGAATTGAATTGAATTGAATTGAATTGAATTGAATTGAATTGAATTGAATTGAATTGAATTGAATTGAATTGAATTGAATTGAATTGAATTGAATTGAATTAAACTGAAAAGTATTGAATTGAACTGAATTGAATTGAATTGAATTGAATTGAATTGAATTGAATTGAATTGGATTGAATTGAATTGAATTGAATTGAATTGAATTGAATTGAATTGAATTGAATTGAATTGAATTGAATTGAATTGAATTGAATTGAATTGAATTGAATTGAATTGAATTGAATTGAATTGAATTGAATTGAATTGAATTGAATTGAATTGAATTGAATTGAATTGAATTGAATTGAATTGAATTGAATTGAATTGAATTGAATTGAATTGAATTGAATTGAATTGAATTGAATTGAACTGGATTGAATTGAATTGAATTGAATTGAATTGAATTGAATTGAATTGAATTGAACTGGATTGAATTGAATTGAATTGAATTGAATTGAATTGAATTGAATTGAATTGAATTGAATTGAATTGAATTGAATTGAATTGAATTGAATTGAATTGAATTGAATTGAATTGAATTGAATTGAATTGAATTGAACTGAAATGTATTGAATTGAACTGAATTGTATTGAATTGAACTGAATTGAATTGAATTGAATTGAATTGAATTGAATTGAATTGAATTGAATTGAATTGAATTGAATTGAATTGAATTGAATTGAATTGAATTGAATTGAATTGAATTGAATTGAATTGAATTGAATTGAATTGAATTGAATTGAATTGAATTGAATTGAATTGAATTGAATTGAATTGAATTGAATTGAATTGAATTGAATTGAATTGAATTGAATTGAATTGAATTGAATTGAATTGAATTGAATTGAATTGAATTGAATTGAATTGAATTGAATTGAATTGAATTGAATTGAATTGAATTGAATTGAATTGAATTGAATTGAATTGAATTGAATTGAATTGAATTGAATTGAATTGAATTGAATTGAATTGAATTGAATTGAATTGAATTGAATTGAATTGAATTGAATTGAATTGAATTGAATTGAATTGAATTGAATTGAATTGAATTGAATTGAATTGAACTGAATTGAATTGAATTGAATTGAACTGAATTGAATTGAATTGAATTGAATTGAATTGAATTGAATTGAACTGAATTGAATTGAACTGAATTGAATTGAATTGAATTGAATTGAATTGAATTGAATTGAATTGAATTGAATTGAATTGAATTGAATTGAATTAAATTGAATTGAATTGAATTGAATTGCATTGAATTGAATTGAATTGAATTGAATTGAATTGAACTGAATTGAATTGAATAGAATTGAATTGAATTTGAATTGCATTGAATTGAATTGAATTGAATTGAATTGAATTGAACTGAATTGAATTGAATTGAATTGAATTGAATTGAATTGAATTGAATTGAATTGAATTGAATTGAATTGAATTGAATTGAATTGAATTGAATTGAATTGAATTGAATTGAATTGAATTGAACTGAATTGAATTGAATTGAACTGAATTGAATTGAATTGAATTGAATTGAATTAAATTGAATTGAATTGAATTGAATTGAATTGAATTGAATTGAATTGAATTGAATTGAATTGAATTGAATTGAATTGAATTGAATTGAATTGAATTGAATTGAATTGAATTGAATTGAATTGAATTGAATTGAATTGAATTGAATTGAATTGAATTGAATTGAATTGAATTGAATTGAATTGAATTGAATTGAATTGAATTGAATTGAATTGAATTGAATTGAACTGAATTGAATTGAATTGAACTGAATTGAATTGAATTGAATTGAATTGAATTGAATTAAATTGAATTGAATTGAATTGAATTGAATTGAATTGAATTGAATTGAATTGAATTGAATTGAATTGAATTGAATTGAATTGAATTGAATTGAATTGAATTGAATTGAATTGAATTGAATTGAATTGAATTGAATTGAATTGAATTGAATTGAATTGAATTGAATTGAATTGAATTGAATTGAATTGAATTGAATTGAATTGAATTGAATTGAATTGAATTGAATTGAATTGAATTGAATTGAATTGAGTTGAATTGAATTGAATTGAATTGAATTGAATTGAATTGAATTGAATTGAATTGAATTGAATTGAATTGAATTGAATTGAATTGAATTGAATTGAATTGAATTGAATTGAATTGAATTGAATTGAATTGAATTGAATTGAATTGAATTAAACTGAATTGAATTGAATTGATCTGAATTGATTTGAATTGAATTGAATTAAATTGAATTGAATTGAATTGAATTGAATTGAATTGAATTGAATTGAATTGAATTGAATTGAATTGAACTGAATTGAATTGAATTGAATTGAATTGAATTAAATTGAATTGAATTGAATTGAATTGAATTGAATTGAATTGAATTGAATTGAATTGAATTGAATTGAATTGAATTGAATTGAACTGAATTGAATTGAATAGAATTGAATTGAATTTGAATTGCATTGAATTGAATTGAATTGAATTGAATTGAATTGAATTGAATTGAATTGAATTGAATTGAATTGAATTGAATTGAATTGAATTGAATTGAATTGAATTGAATTGAATTGAATTGAATTGAATTGAATTGAATTGAATTGAATTGAATTGAATTGAATTGAATTGAATTGAATTGAATTGAATTGAATTGAATTGAATTGAATTGAATTGAATTGAATTGAATTGAATTGAATTGAATTGAATTGAATTGAATTGAATAGAGTTCAATTGAATTGAATTGAATTGAAATGAATTGAATTGAATTAAATTGAATTGAATTGAATTGAATTGAATTGAATTGAATTGAACTGAATTGAATTGAATTGAATTGAATTGAATTGAATTGAATTGAATTGAATTGAATTGAATTAAACTGAATTGAATTGAATTGATCTGAATTGAATTGAATTTGAATTGCATTGAATTGAATTGAATTGAATTGAATTGAATTGAATTGAATTGAATTGAATTGAACTGAATTGAATTGAATAGAATTGAATTGAATTTGAATTGCATTGAATTGAATTGAATTGAATTGAATTGAATTGAATTGAATTGAATTGAATTGAATTGAATTGAATTGAATTGAATTGAATTGAATTGAATTGAATTGAATTGAATTGAATTGAATTGAATTGAATTGAATTGAATTGAATTGAATTGAATTGAATTGAATTGAATTGAATTGAATTGAATTGAATTGAATTGAATTGAATTGAATTGAATTGAATTGAATTGAATTGAATTGAATTGAATTGAATTGAATTGAATTGAATTGAATTGAATTGAATTGAATTGAATTGAATTGAATTGAATTGAATTGAATTGAATTGAATTGAATTGAATTAAACTGAATTGAATTGAATTGATCTGAATTGATTTGAATTGAATTGAATTAAATTGAATTGAATTGAATTGATTGAATTGAATTGAATTTGAATTGCATTGAATTGAATTGAATTGAATTGAATTGAATTGAATTGAATTGAATTGAATTGAATTGAATTGAATTGAATTGAATTGAATTGAATTGAATTGAATTGAATTGAATTGAATTGAATTGAATTGAATTGAATTGAATTGAATTGAATTAAATTGAATTGAATTGAATTGAATTGCATTGAATTGAATTGAATTGAATTGAATTGATGAATTGAACTGAAATGAATTGAATAGAATTGAATTGAATTTGAATTGCATTGAATTGAATTGAATTGAATTGAATTGAACTGAATTGAATTGAATTGAATTGAATTGAATTGAATTGAATTGAATTGAATTGAATTGAATTGAATTGAATTGAATTGAATTGAATTGAATTGAATTGAATTGAACTGAATTGAATTGAATTGAACTGAATTGAATTGAATTGAATTGAATTGAATTGAATTAAATTGAATTGAATTGAATTGAATTGAATTGAATTGAATTGAATTGAATTGAATTGAATTGAATTGAATTGAATTGAATTGAATTGAATTGAATTGAATTGAATTGAATTGAATTGAATTGAATTGAATTGAATTGAATTGAATTGAATTGAATTGAATTGAATTGAATTGAATTGAATTGAATTGAATTGAATTGAATTGAATTGAATTGAATTGAATTGAATTGAATTGAATTGAATTGAATTGAATTGAATTGAATTGAA
This sequence comes from Condylostylus longicornis, assembly GCF_029603195.1. Taxonomy (NCBI): domain Eukaryota; kingdom Metazoa; phylum Arthropoda; class Insecta; order Diptera; family Dolichopodidae; genus Condylostylus; species Condylostylus longicornis. The sequence goes on from NW_026578789.1 coordinate 19,400, forward strand.
TTGAATTGAATTGAATTGAATTGCATTGAATTGAATTGAATTGAATTGAATTGAATTGAATTGAATTGAATTGAACTGAATTGAATTGA
>NW_026578790.1:0-30763 GCF_029603195.1 Condylostylus longicornis
CAGCCACTTTAATGCAAACGAGAATTTGATAAGCGACACATGAACTGCATAAGATTGACTACACAGAATAGATTACAACAGAGTTGCGATCAGGTTCCACGATATTCCAATTATGCCTTCACTTCCTAAAATATGAAATTCCTTCCTGATCTTCTTGCTTGCATGCACTTTCTGAGACGACCTGTCAGCATGCCAATCAACCACAAGGTTGAAACACCACAACAGGTAGACAATTCAAGATGAAGCTCTTCTTCGCTCTCTTTCTTCTTGCGTCGGTCGTCCAGTCACACACACGCTTCAACAGTCTTGTTCCAAACCACCGAAATCTTCAACCTTTACCTAGTTGTGGCTATGGGCAAAAAGATTGTTTTGACTTGGTAAGAATACTACTTTTCAATGCAGATGAGTCTGGATCCAATTTTGAGGAATTGTTTCGCCTTCTTCAGACATCCCCGGAACCGCCAGCGTGGACCACGCAAACGGCGACGACATCCACGTTTACTAGTCCATCGACGTCTACGACATCTACATCCACGACAACTACGGCGACATCTACATCCACGACAACTACGGCGACATCTACATCCACGACAACACCTACTACGACATCTACATCCACAACAACACCTACTACGACGACGTCTACAACACCTACTACGACGACGTCTACAACACCTACTACGACGACGTCTACTACACCTACTACGACGACGTCTACTACAACGACTACGACGACGTCTACTACAACGACTACGACGACGTCTACTACAACGACAACGACGACGTCTACTACAACGACAACGACGACGTCTACTACAACGACAACGACGATGTCTACGACAACGACAACGACGACGTCTACGACAACGACGACGTCTACGACAACGACGACGTCTACCACAACGACAACGACGACGTCTACCACAACGACAACGACGACGTCTACTACAACGACAACGACGACGTCTACTACAACGACAACGACGACGTCTACTACAACGACAACGACGACGTCTACTACAACGACAACGACGACGTCTACTACAACGACAACGACGACGTCTACTACAACGACGACGACGACGGCATCTACGACGACGAAGACGACGACGGCATCTACTACAACGACGACGACGACGGCATCTACTACAACGACAACGACGACGGCATCTACAACGACAACGACGACGGCATCTACAACGACAACGACGACGGCATCTACAACGACAACGACGACGTCTACTACAACGACGACGTCCACAACGACGACGTCCACAACGTTGACGACGACTACAACGACGACGTCCACAACGTTGACGACGACATCTACAACAACATCTACAACGACAACGACGACGTCTACGACAACGACGACGACGACATCTACAACAACATCTACAACGACAACGACGACGTCTACTACAACGACGACAACGACGACGACGTCTACTACAACGACGACGTCCACAACGTTGACGACGACATCTACGACGACGACGTCTACTACAACGACGACGTCCACAACGTTGACGACGACATCTACAACGACGACGTCCACAACGTTGACGACGACATCTACAACAACATCTACAACAACAACGACGACGACATCTACAACAACAACGACGACGACATCTACAACAACGTCTACTACGTCCACAACGACAACGTCTACTACGTCCACAACGACGACGTCTACTACGACAACGTCTACTACGTCCACAACGACAACGTCTACTACGACGACGACGTCCACAACGACAACGTCTACTACAACGACGACATCCACAACGTTGACGACGACATCCACAACGTTGACGACGACATCCACAACGTTGACGACAACATCCACAACGTTGACGACAACGTTTACGACGACATCCACAACAACATCCACAACGACAACGTCTACTACAACGACGACGTCCACAACGTTAACGACGACATCCACCACCACGACGGTTACGACGACATCCACCACCACGACGGTTACGACGACATCCACCACCACGACGGTTACGACGACATCCACCACCACGACGGTTACGACGACATCCACCACCACGACGGTTACGACGACATCCACCACCACGACGTTTACGCATTCCAGATTTTGTGCTGATTGTTCAAAACGGTGAGTTTGGTTGTCTCCTGTTCTGCTACCTAAACCTGTTGCGCCCATTTGTTTTAGAGGGTGCCCAAGGGACTGTTGTGGCTATTGCGTGAACTGTGCACATCGGGGAGCGGTACGACACCAAGTTTCGGTCCCTTGCGACATTTTTCTGTCTTTCAGTGCACCATCGCTTCCTGCAACTATTGTGTTTCAATCAGCTGCGCTGCACCAGTGTGCTGCCCAATGTGCACTCATCATGGGTGCCTCGCTGCAGGATTTTGCGCTAGACTCTGATGATGAGGTGCAATTTAAATTTTCGTTCATTCAAAATTGTTTTGTCTTTGCCAAACATTTTCACAGTTTTAAATATTCGGTTTTAGCTTTGAACGAACTATTCTCCGTAAAAGCAGCAGGCGTCGAAGCAGTTGGGTGGTTCATGCTCGAAGGGCTCCAGAGGAAATTTCTCTGTTGGCACCTTATAGACGATCTTGGTTGGAGTGCCGTGCTGCGCCCAAACACTTGGATGACCGCCTACGCGAATGCGTTGAAAGACTGAACCTTTTGTCTTCAGCGGGATAAATGTGTTGGCTGCAACGCCTGGAGGCGTTTCAATCGTGTCGAATAATTGAACTTCCGGAGTGTCCGCGATGGTGACACGGCTTTCCCGAGCTCTAGAGTTCATGAAAAATAATCACAAATTGAAAAGTTGATCTGGTTTCGCGTTTTTTTTTGCATGCATCAAACAAAATTGACTGGAAAATATTGTGCCACTGAATCGCAAAATTTACTGCTCAGATAGAAATAGTTGAAAGGAAAGAATTCAAAGAACGAATCGGTCAGAAAGGGGGGTTTAGTGTCATGCATATATCAAAGGGTCCAATTCGAGTCAATTTCCTTGCCAGGCAGGCCTTTTTTCGTAGTTTTCTGTTTCAATTTGTTAAGTTACAGTGGATTTTTAACATTTGTGGCTGCGGCAAACATCCTGACTGTGATGATCACCAAACAAGGGTTTCTTGGATGCCTCAATTCATCAACACAAAGGCATCGAAGTTAAGTAAATGAGAAATAAGTCAGACACTCTGTATAATGAGAACAATCAGCGGGTTGGAACCTTTGCCGATATCGTCTGCAGAGAAATTAATAGTCGAAGAAAAGTCAAGGCAAGGCCAACAGGGGACGAACTCTATCGTGGTGCTAACGTTCAAAACGCCTACATCTGCGGAATTGGCGATGAAACGGGACGCCATGCTCAAAAATTCGCGTCATTCCGAACTCAGCAGCGTGTGATGGCGGGAGAGCCACTAAACGACAGCTTTTGGGAACTTCCCTCGCAGTTTCCTTGCGGTATTCCGATTCTGATGAATCAGCCCCCGCTTCACCCTTGGGGGGATTTGGGACAATTGAAAAGGCACTTCAACGAGGCCGGTCCTTAGCACCTAGAGTTGGGCACTCAGCAGCTCCGAGAGTCAAACGAGGGTGTCGAAGCTCTCAGGGTTTCGTTGCGCAAGGATCAGACGACGATCAAGCGCTTTGTCAGGGAAGAGGAAGGGCTAAAACTGGAAGAGCGAAGCGATCATTTAAGAGCCAGTCAGATGATACACTCCAAAACCAAAGCGAGGGGAAAAGCGCACGAAGAGAAAACGAAATTGTCAGACGAGAAGGTGCGAGAGCTTGTGAAGGAGAATTTGACGCTTCAGCAAGAAGTTGAAGACCTTAAGGGTAAAATGAAGGTGACGGAAGAAACACAAAAGCAAGAACGGGTGAAGCTACTCGACAACATGGCTGAAAAACACCAAAGACGGGTGCTTCTAATCAAGGAGGAATATGATTATCGGTTAGCCACAGAAAAAGAAAAAAGTGAAAAAGAAATATTTGAGCGATCTGAGCGAGAAAATCAAGTTTGCCAACGCGTCAAAGAATTAGAACAAAAAGTTGTTGAATTAGGCGTTTCTGAGAGTCTTGCTCAACAAAAATCACGCAACGATGAGAGAGTAGCAACTGCGCTGAAGGAGCAGATTTCAGCATCTTTGTCAACTGTGTCGCAATTTTCTGAAAAGAATATTGAGCTTGCAAAAGAAATTGAAGTTCTGAGAACCCAAGTGGAGTTGAAGGATAAACTAGAAAAACGTCTCAATGAAATGCAGCAAAGCTACGATTCGCTGAGTGCGGACTTCACAGCTTTGTCTGAAAGGCTCAAGGATCGCACGGAGGAGCTGGAAACCAGGCGCAGGGAGAACCAAAAAAAAGACGACGAAATTCGCCACTTGAAGGATGAGCTAGTCAAAAAAGAAGCAGCCTATTCTGAAGAACGCCAACTGACAGAAAAAGAGAGATTGAAATCCTCAGAGATGGAGGCTCACGTGGCATCGCTGAAAGAGCAAAATAATGTCCTTAAGGAATTATACGATGAGTGCTTGGAGGTTGCGCGTAGCTCATGGCAGGAAGTGGCGACAGCAAAACAAGAAGCAACCATTTTGCGAAATCAAATTTCTCAGCAGGAATCGACCGTTGAAAAACTTAAGCAATTCGCAACGGGGCGCCGAGAACGATTATTTGTGGGAAGTGCGTCGAAAAACGTCGAATCCCAATCAGAGCAAGTGCCTCGAATTGTTTTACCTCAAAGGGTCTCAAATCCGAGACTCGATTTGTTAAAGAATGCTCCATGTGAGGAGGCAGCAGAGCCGTTCCAAATCGATGAAACTGTTTCTGCTGAGAAGGAAACGAGGAAAGAACCGAACGAGGTTTCTCAAAGTGTTGCGTGTGCTCCTTGCGTTCCTCCTCACATTTTAAAATGGCTAGAGAAAACCAAAATTCCTCCAAAAACAATCGCCGAACGCCCGGCAGCTTTTAATGCTTCCAGGATTTCCTATGAAGGATCAGAATCTCAAGTCAATGGCCGTCAACATCTGAATTTGCAATATTGTGAAACGCAGATTGATTCCACAGACCGACAAAGAAAATACTCAACAAGGGCCAGTACCGGTCCAGGGAATTCTACGCCGTCCGCTTGTGTCGGAAATTTGGAGAAAGACGGGGGGCTGCGCATTCCCATTGGTCCATTTGCGTTTGTTTCGACTCCAACAACAGCATCAGGAACCCCAGGGATTGAAACCACGATGAGTACAACATCGGCATCGGAATTCCCTAAGGACGCGTTTAATAACGCCGATGGAAGCAATGGTTGTTCATTTCCTATTGATTGGGGAAAACTAGAAAGCAACAAGTGTGAGCGACCCAAGAGTGACACCAGGAATGACGCGATCTCGCCTTCATCCTCTGATTCGAGTCACAGTGGAACATCTCGTTCAGTTCAGTCTTTTCACAATTCATCTCCGTCATCATCCACCCGCTTAGTAAAAGTTCTGTCCAAGGGAGGACAATGCCGCTATGAACTGCAGACGCTTTCAACAACCATTGCACAAACAAGCCGCTGATAAACTACATTTCGCTTTTCACAGTTAGATTTTTTTGTAATCTTAAGATAGTGTTATTTTCGCAAAAAAGTGGGTTTCAAGGATAAATGCAAGCAAAATTGTAAAGAAGGAAAAAAGAGAAGCGCCATCAAACAACGCATTTCTTTTTCCTTATTTAATACTGATAGATTGAAAAGTTCTCACTTTCGACCCCATCGTGGAACTCGGCGCGATCTTCTTCACCGCAACTAAGTGGCCAGCAGGGGTTTTGGGGGGCGTAGTTAGACTGAGGGGTCTTCGTGGTGTGGAGACCTGAGCAAGACGTAGAGAAGCACCGATGTCGTTATCCTTACAGATCTGGGAATTCCGACACAAATTGTCTCCACTTACTCGTGGTTACTGGCGGCTCTTCAGTTGTGCAGTCAGGACAACCGTATGAATTTCTTTGGCCTACAGAGAAATACGAATCGTTTCATCAGGCCATCAGCCTAAAACAAACCAGCGCAAATGAGTGCGGCTTGGGCATCCACGATCCCTGGGCATTTCGAGTAACCATTCAGGGACGCCACTTTTCGGCAGGTGCTCGTGATACAGGAGAAAATTGCACTAGAGGAGAGTCTCGGATATCTGCTCCTCATCAACCCAACGACACCTGCAGTCAGCGGTGAGCTGAAGAAAGAAGGACCTTCAGTAAGAAGCTTGATTACAAACAGACCTGAAAGATGTTCCCGAAATAGATTTGTAAGGAACGCCCCTTGACGCTGTTGAACTTGCGAGATAAATATTCTGGCCTGGAGCGAACACTGCAACATTGCCTGCATAGTTGCTGAAATACGTTATACGATCGTATGCATCTGTTGCCCCAACAGAAAGAACATTAGGCAAATTGTACCTAAGAGACGACAATTCTACCAAAGCAGTATTCTTCTGAAATCCTACTGTGCAGGATACCCTCCTTCGACGCAAGAATCTCCAGACCCAAGATTGCAATGTTCATTTCCCGCAGCGACAACGAAAAGCATATCAGCTCTTGCAGCAGAAGCTATTGATTGTCTCTCGATTGAAGTTGCGGCACCCCCCAGCGCTGAAATTTATTGTTTTGACTCCCCAACCCTTTGCATAATTAACAGCCTGACAACAGAACTATTGATCCACACCTCAGGCTTGGCCCGTACCTCAGCGAATGCCCCAATGCTCAGGTTGATGCGTCCGACTTTTAAACACATAATTTTGCACGTCCAACAGGTACCAGCAATTCCAATGCCATTATTTGTATTCGCGGTAACAGATGATGAAACGCTTGTTCCGTGAAGCAAATTTTCAGTTAAATCATCATTACGATCATAAAAGTTCTAAAAGTTTAAAACAATCAGATGCTTGACATTTTAGTAACTCACCCAGCCGTGGCAATCATCAACATAGCCGTTGTTGTCATTGTCAATTCCGTCCCCGCATATTTCACCTGGGTTTGTCCAGAAGCGTCCCTGTAAATCTGGATGTCCAATATCGCACCCAGTGTCTGTAACACCTATCACTGACTCAGAAGTCGAGGCAGAGGGATTCGGCCCTGAAGAAAGAAACGCTGAGTGGACGTCTGTTCGGCTCAGAATTACCTCTCCAGCGAACCCATGCCTGCGGTGCGTTCATCAGCTGGTGGTACCACTGCTGCGATTCGAAATATGGATCATTTGGTGTCAGTTCAACATCATAATGAACCAGAGTCTGATTTCTGCGAAAAATCGGATTGATTGCGCACAAGGTTCTTCAGCTTACGCGGCGGTCGCTTCTCTGACTTTCTTTCGCAAATATTGAGCGAAGGAATCGGCAGGAGGCTTCGGACGAACAATTGGACGCAGTATTGATTTTTCAGCGAAGTTAACGCAGGGAATGGATCTAACGTTTTTGAGGAATTTTTTTTTATCAATAACTTTTGGGAGGCTGACTTTATCCAGCCCTATGAATTTCAACCACTGAAAGGTACCGAACAAGTCACTGGGTGGAATATCAACCCCTGGGTCTGCGAAAACCCAATTTGCTCCCCAAAACTGAACTTTTGTTTTGTCGTAGAGAGAATATTTTTTTTCCGAAATTATTCGATCTTCTTGTTCTGGGGTGTTAATTTGATCAGAACCAATCATGAGTGGGATAATTAATGAACGGATTGTTTTGGGATTGTAGAGATCTTCATGGGGAACTTTGGCTCCAGAAGCCGCTAACATTTTGAAACGGGTGTCAATGAATTGTCGGCACTGTTCTGTATCCGCATATGAGATAAAAACCTCTTCCTCAGACGCATTGCCGTCTTCTGCAGTCGTATGCCCACAATGTGAATGCGAAATAGCTAGCAGGGAGCACAAAAACATCAATGTGCTTCTCATCTTGCTTGATTCTTCTAAATATGATTGAATGACTTTGAGCAGTATCAGGAATGCATCACACAACAAAGCAGACCACCTGTCTTTATAGGTGGGGAAGTTGGAGGCATAGCGAAAAAACCCAGAGAAAACTCAGGGAGGGGCTTCTTTTTTTTTCTCACCAGTTGCAGTCAGGAACACCATGATGAAAAAAATTTCATTCTTCAGGTTGCGCTGTCCGCTTTGAGCCTCTTGAGATGTTTCCGGTGTTTTTCTGTTAATTCGGCTTGAGAGTTGAAAGCCGGCAGATAAGATGGCGTCGGCGCGTTTTCGCTGAGCCAGTGCTCAATCGCAGAAAATCTCTCCATATCATCGTCCTCGGTCCCGATCTTCTTTCGCCTTCGATTTTTTGGAACTTTTTCTGGTTTTGGTTGCTTTTTTTTCGCATTCAAATTGTTGAGAATTAATTGATGAATCAAATCATAGATGGCAAATTCAGTGTGCCTCTGACTTTCTTCATTTGATGGAACTCCTTCGATGAAATCCATTAGCTCTCCCTTGCAACCAGAAGTCGTGGTTTTCATCTTCAGTTGCTTTAATTTCTCCAGGCCTTCCCTTGCTCCCGCTTAGTATGACTTCCACACTTCTAGACTTAAAATCCTGATTTGTTGAAAGCAGTATCACTCGACTCAACGCTTTCGCCACGCGAGGTGCGTGAATTTCAACGGCTCGACGGAACTGCATGAGAGAGTTTTTCCGTTTTAGCTTCTGCTCTGCGCACCTGTGTGTCTTTCAAATCCTCCAGTTGGTTGGCTTCTTTGCAGCCTTCTCGCAGTTCGGTGAATGCCAACTCCATCGCTCGACGAATTGAAACGTTCAGAGAAGACGGCCCCTGATGCGTGCGTCTTATTCAGAAGAGTCAGGGCTTCAACAATCAAACTGACTCTAACGAAAGATTTTGAGAAAGTTCCAAAATCTAATTGAGAGGATTCAACATCTAGAATCATGAACAAATCGGTCCAGTTTGCATGTGAAGATCTGAAGACTTCACTTTGATCGCAGAACTGAGAATTCAGCCTGGATGTAATTGGTTCGATTTGCACCTACTCGAAACGCGTTAATCTCTTGATCGATGGAATCCGATTCATCTGGACTGGCCTTCTTTCTATCAAGCCAGAATGGAAACGGAAACTCTGATTGAGGTGATGACAGCTGAAGGAGACCAAATTTCCCGTTTCCATCGCTAAAAAAATTCCTACGAAACGCCAGTTGAAAACGAAACCCCTTTGGCAATTCCTAACCGTATTGCGTGGGTCGTCAGACAAACGAGAGCGTCAGTGATGAGCGGAGCACCATTGACTGATCGCCACAGCTGGAACAAGATCTGGAATGATTCATAGAGGAACCCACCCACAAATGAGCCCTCCCCATCGTCTTGTCTTCTTCAGCCGGTTTTATTTCATGGAGATTCAGGGAGGCATCATTGTCACGGCAGAGAATCAGATCAACATGAATGGTCGTGCCGTTCCTTGTTAAATGCGAGGAGCTCTCCCCCAGCACTTCCACGAGATGGTTGAGACCACAGAGAGATCGAAGACGCTTCATCACCTCCAAATGTTTGTTCTCGGTCAACATGCGAGAAGCATCTGAGACAATAACGATGAAACGCCGGAATCCGCCTTCCTCATCACCTGGTTTTGCACCTGTGAGCTGGTCGCTGGACCAACGATAGATCGGATCAAAGCACGTGGATTGATCGCCCTCGTCAGCATTTAGCAGTACTGCTTTTCTGGATATATAAGCTAGTGTAAAGTGAACCTGAGAATGCAAATATCAGGAGTTCAAAAAGTCATCGTAGATCTTACTTCAGGGTTGAGTAGCGCGATCAGCGCAACGTAGCCTTTAATTCGGTCATCGAAAGTGCATCGACACGTTAGCTGTAGTAGCAGCACTGCGTTCGGCCTGATGCTCGCTGCCTACATCGATTCCAACGTGAGTGCTCCAATCTGAGCGTTTCCCATCATAGCGCTTATGGCTGATGTGAATTCGAATGACTGGGGAGCGTGTGGTAGAGTTCTCACTCTCGCAGCCGAATTTCCTGGTTGATCGAATCATAATGTAACTTGAAGCTCCAGAGACTTGAAGATGAAACTACGGAGACAGAAACAACTCATGTCCCTATCCCCGAATGATGACACCTTTCAATTTGAAGTCCATTTTCGCGGTTCCCGATAATCTCGCTGAATTCTAAGAGAAGGGCTCATGGACTGACTGAGGTAACTCGAACTCACAAATAAAACCATTTTCAAACCCAACCCTGGCAACAAGCATTGAGATATTGGCTCTTTGTTGTTTCCGTTTACCAAACTTTCCCGTAGCTAACGGGTTCTGTGACGTGGTCCTATTCGGCACGAGCCCATCGTCACCATCACTGTAAGTCCTCTTTCTGCAGAAACAGCGCTTCATATGGAGGGTCGATTGTCTTATGCCTACGATGACCCAAATAAGGTCCCCAAGTGTTCAACGGTTTCCTCCGAAATCCCACAACCGTTGTCATTCACCTCAACACGCAACGTGTTCAATGGGTTCTATGCAGAATTTGTCTCATCCGCTTTAACTCATCAAGCCTTACAATCAGATCTTCATTGAAGGGTTGCTCCACAACATCGAAGATTTTTATTTCAATTCTTTTGATTGGCTGGTCGGCTTCAATTCTATTACCGCTTTTGTGCAATGGAGGGTTCACAGAGACGTCTCTGCAAGCATCAATCGAGTTTTCTGCCAGTTCCTGCGCCATACGTATAGAACGTTTTTCATTGGACTTTGACTCGCCTTCACTGTCATGAGAAGGGCATCTTCATCAGTGAATCCAGCCAGCGAAGGGCAATTATAGAATAGGTCACTTCCTTTCTTCTGGTTTTCTAGCATGGGAATATTTTTTTTTTCTCTTGTTTGGCCAGAAAACACGAAAATAAAATAGTGTCAGAAGAATTGTGCCCACTTTCATCTAAGGGAGGTGGCGCTTCTCAAGGAAGGTAAGTTTTATGGTGGTGTATGCAACAACTTTCTTTTGTTTTCTGCACGCTTTTCCTACAACTTAGGCGGCGATTTTGCCACTGGAACAATGGGAGATGAAATAGAGAGAAAACACTCGTTGAAGGAGCCATCAACAGTTTTTGAGGCCTTCAAGGCTCTTTCAACCAATTTCCGAGGTGAGTCGGTCGTCGTAGGCACCCGAATGATTTCTATCAAATCAGAGTACTGCAGAAGAGTCACATCGGTCCATAGCGTTAGTGAATGGATGGAACTCAATGAAAAATTGCTCGATTCGCCATTAGCAGGCATCGACCAGGTAATTGAGAAGCAATCCGAATATCTTCCACTTTTCTCTAGTTCGCAACAGGAACGGTTTTTGGGGTATGCAGCGGAATGGCGTTTCGCCGGGCACTCCAGTTCACAGCGCTTCTCGCTGGGTAAGCTTCTTCTCAGCCAAGCAGCGTCAGGTTTCACTGTTTAGGTTTGGCTTTATCTCAATACAAGTTCTGGTAAGACCTTTGATACGTTTCGCCTTCATCTTTTCATGTTAGCATTACTATGGCTACGTCACTGTTGACTGGAAAAGAATTGAATCTGAATTCACCAATCGCTTGGATCTCAACAGAGACGGCAAGTTGGATCAGTAAGCGACTTCCAAGGCGGTTATTTGTCACTGCATGTCTTGCAGACAAGACTTGGAGATTGCAAAGAGAAAACTTCTTCGTGTTCTGACTTGGGGAATTCCATGTGAGCTGGTTGCAAAATTCAGTTGACAGGTTTTCTTGTTTAGCTGCGGGTGGATTCGCTACCGGATTCATGTTCGGCCTGAAAAGCCGATTCTTTTGAATTCGGCGCATCTCCAGCTTCATAGGGTAAATAGACCGTTTAAATCTTGTTGGATACTTTTTCAACATTTGTGAATTCTGCTTCAATTTTGAATTGCAAGAGCACAACTGGAAGCCACTCCACTCTTCCTTGACACCAACAAATCCGCACCACACTCTTTCCACTACCAGCAGATGCTCAGTAGACCATCCTTAGGGCCTCGTCCTTCATTATCGCCTCGAGCGTCCCTGTTGCCCCAGCCACCCCAAGGGCCCAGAGGTTCATGGAGGCCCCCCGGTAAATTGTCAAGCACCACTCAATCCAACTGTTCCTTTTTCGAAGGTCCTTCAGCTTCGGGTTTGCGTCCTCGACCAAAAGCGTCGCTTCTCGGTGCGTCAGTTATTTTCAAGTTCTATTTATTCTTCTTCGGCTGCAGTCAGGCCTGGTGGATCGATGATACCCGGTAACAACAAGATGTCTTGATGATACAAACACATTTCGCAGGGCAACGTGGACCTCGGCCTCCAAGTCCTTCGGGACCCTTTGTCCCAAAGTCACCCTACACACCCCCCGTGGCATCATCAGAGCCCTCTGTTTCTCGCTCGATTCGTCCGTTTAGGAAAATTTCAACTGCGAGCTCAATCGTAAGACGCGCGTCTAATCGTCTGTCTGATTCTCTGTATTTCAGCAACCGGATGATGAAATTTCGGATCTTCCTCCGATCGAGCCGCCAATTAAAGAAGAAAGTGAATCTGAATCAAATCCAGAAGCACCTGATGAACTTGTTGTGATCCCGAGAGATACAAGCAATGAATTGATGAAACCACATAAAAAGGAGAAAAAAGAAAAAAAAATTCACGACCATGACAAGGCTCGAGACAAATCTGACGACGATGAAAACGCTCGAGTCAAATCTGAAGACATTTGCTCATCATTTCTCTTTCCTTTTTATCCTCCTTCTTCTTATTCTGGATGCAGAACAATTCCCATGAAACGATCTTTCTTCTTCCCATCTCGTCGGTCTTTTCCCATCCATGTTCGAGCGATTCATCCCACATTAGTTCCAATGCTTTCTGGCAGAGCGTTGATGCGCTCATCTCCACCGATGGGAGCACCGTACGAAGAATTTCCACCAAAAGCCCGCGAGTTTTCTTCAGACGCAGACGGTAGAAGCGATGTTGAGGAACTGGCAGCTACTCTGCGAAGCGACGCAGCAATTGCGGGAACAGCTTTCGCACACATGGAGAGCGCTTTGGCACTTCAGAGCAAGCAGATTCAGCTTCTAGCCGGACCCCTGAGAGTGAGTGCAATATCGAACAACACGCGACCATGATGTCCTTCCAGGAACTCCAGCGGCGGGCGGCTCTTCAAGACTCGCAGATGCGGAAACTAAATCAGAAGAAGAACGAGTTGGAATCTCAATTAGTTGCAGCACGTCGAGCGCGCGTTGTTGATCAGAGTGTTCTTGATGAATTGCTGAAACGAGCAGAAAGACGCCTTGCAATTGCAGTCTCAACTGGAGAAAGAGTTGGAGTACGGGTGCTTGATAGAACGCCAGGAAGCTTCTTTGGTTCAAAAAGAAGAAGATCACACTTGCGGAAAGACAGAAAGATGAATGAAAGCAGTTCATCCGATAAACAGGAGAATTTGTCAACAGATCCAAGAACGAAACTCAATTTCGATAAGGAGAAGAAGTCCCAAACAAAGGAACGTCTTTCAGATGGAATCGAAGCGGATCGGTCAATCGAAAAAGAGTTCAGGACGAGTGGAAAGACTGATGTTAAAGCGGTTGTTGCAGAAAATAACCGATTGCACAACACTGTTGCAACCCTGGAGAGAAAGTTAACCGCTTCGATTTCTGAGTTACGAGTTTTAGCGATGACGCAAGCGCGAGCCCGAGAAGACCTTGATGCAATTGGATTTTCAAGACGCGAAACAGAATTGTTACAAACAGATAATGCGAAATTAAGAAGCGAACTTGAAGTCGAGAGAGGAAAGATGAGATCGCAGGATACAAGACAAGCAATTCAGCGAATAGAGCAAGAGATTCCAAGGATTGTTACACATGGAGCACGGGAAGGTGGTTTATCTGGTAGAGGGTTCGAAGATGTTGCAAGTCCTGGAAGAGGGAAGGAAGAATTTGTTGTCGAAACCTATCGATCACGTGGAGCATCAGCTGAGCGACGAGAGGCAGAAGAAGCGTTAAAATTCGAGCGACAACGACAGAAGAATGAAATAGAATCTCTTCTTGAAAAAGCAATTGCGAAGGAGGCTTCGGTGAAGGATTCTGATATTGCAGCTTTGAAGAAGAAAATTGACAATCTGGAGCAAATGGAAGTTCAATTAAATCGGAATTGTACGAATTCAACGCGACGAATCCTCGAATTATTGAACAGCTCAGAATCGTTTCTGGCGGAGCTCATGACGAAAACCGGGGGGGGGACAATTGCAACGCGAATAAAGCCGTTCAGAGAAATGCCAGACTTCGCCGACCCATTGCGGTCGGTTTCGCTTTGTCATGAACAAATCGAAGAGGGCGTGTCTCAATTCGAGTCGGCGATCCAACAAGCAAGCAGGCTCTTGAGCGCGGTGGCGTCAGCAGGAACAGCTGAGGCCCATCTTGAAAGTTTTCAAGGAGCGATCGCAGCAGAAAAAGCCAGGGGAAGAGAAATTGAAGAAAAATACGAAACAGACGCTCAACGGCATCTCGCTAAGGTGGAAGAACAAGCGCGTATAATTGCGAAGGCGGGCCAGGAAATCGATATTCTAAGAAAACGAAGTGTTCGTGCGAATGATGCAGACAGACTGGAAGCTGAACTGATCGAAATGAAGGCGGCCAGGGATGCGGCAACACGACGGATCGAAATACTGACGAAGACGATTGAAGACAATTCCGCTGAAGCAACAAGCAGATTTGAGGGAGCAAGGCGGCACTTTGAACAAGCTGTGGGTGAGCGTGATGCATTGAGAAGAGAAGCTGATAGTCTGATCGAAGACAAAAGAAAGCTTCAGAACGATTTGACGGCCGTTACAGATCTTTTGAGAAAAGCAGAAGGAACCATCGTGGATCTCTCACCTGAGAATAGAGATCACTTTATTGACGTGCTTGCGTTAAGGGCAAAGTCAACAGATGCCCAGATAGCAGTGCTGAACCGCCAAGTAGAGACAATGAGAAGACAGCAGGCAGAAGCTGGAGCCATCCGAAATCAGTTGAAGGGAGAAGTCGAGGAAGCACGAGGAAAACTCAAAAAGATGCAGGAACTGTTCAAGCAAGTGAACAGAGAACTCGACGGTAAGATATAAGCTTTTAAGGAATTATCTCTGCTTCCTTCAATTTAGAAAAAGCGCGAGAACTGGGAGAAGAACGAGCGGAGCGCGCAGCAAGGGAACGCTTGCATCAGGAGACACGTCTGAGAAATGATTTTGTTGAAAAGCAGTTGAAGGAGCACGTTAGGACTATCCAAGAGAAAGATGCGAAAATTCAAGAAATAATGGACAATCGAGAAAGATTTAAAGAAGCCCTACGCGTTGTTGGAGATAAATATAAATCATTGGAAAAACAGCTGGAAGGTAAGAACTTCCCTGCTGTGTTCACGGTTCCTACTATGATGATGTCAGACTCGGAGAATCTTCTATTGAAGGAGAAAGCAACGACGTCAAGACTGGCCGAGATTGTTGAGAAAGAAAAAGAAAATAACTCAAATTTGAGCAAAGAGATGGATCGCCTCGATGAAGAGAGATCGACACTCCGAGATCAACTAGACAAAGGGGACTTAATCCTGATGAGGAGGTGCAATCAGGAGAAAGTATGCCATATGTTATTTATTTCTGGTTAGGGCCGCTGAATTGGAAGAGGCGACAGAACGTCTAGAGAAAAAAAGCGATGAGCTGAAAGAAGCAACAGCAAAATGCATAGAATTGGAAAAAGAATTAGTCCAATTAAAACAAGAACTCGAAGACAGCAGAAGCTCTGAAATTTTAAAAGATGAAGTAAGAGTCAATAAAAACGGACCGCTGAATTCTCTGTTTTAGAGAATGTCTTTTGCTGAGCGTCGACGCACATTCGACAATCAGTCACATCGAAACCTCAAGGGCGACCTTCAGATTGCGCACGTAAGAAGCACGAAATTGGGATTGTAGTGACGTTGTTGCTCAGAATGAACTCATTGAAGCAAAGCGGGAAGCAGAGGAAGCAAGGCGTGCTGTGGAAGTGATTCGAATAACAGAATCTCAGGCAAGAATGAAGTCTGATGTGGCTGAGAGAGAAATTAAGACAATGAGTGGGGAGATTGCAAGACTGACTGCCGCGTTACAAGGGCAGAAAGGACTGAGTGAGGAATTGAAGGCAAGACTTGAGATTTTTGAAAGAATGCAAGACACGTTTATACATGAGACTGTTGCCGCAAAAGAACAAGCTGCAAAAGCAGAGGGAGGTTTAACGGTGAGTGATGTTATCAAATGCAACGAATTTCTATTGGGGCTGATTGAAGGATTTTGGAGATCGAATGGCAGAAGTGATCAAAGAAAAAGACGACGCTTTAGCAGAAACGCTTCATCAATGTTTTAAGCGCGAACAGGAGTGGAAGACAGCCTACAATTCAATGAAGAGTCACTTTAATTCATTTCTTGATCAACTGAATGCCGCTGGAATTGACGCTTCGGAGTATTTATCGCCAGAATTGATGGAAGGTCGAGTAGAATTAGAGGCACTCGGTGAAGAATTTGCTAGAAGTGATGAAGAGCGACGAACGTTTTCATTGGGGGGAGTTTCATCCGTTGAAGCTCCTCAAATCATCGAAAATCCAGAAATTGAAACACGACAAGAAGTTTATCAGAATGCTGAAAAGCTTTCATTCCAAGAGGAAAGTCTTGCAAACATGATGTCTTCTGAAGAGAGGCCTCCATTGCAAGAAGAAACTCTTTCAACAACTCTCTTCAGAAAGATGTCTTCTGAAGAAAAGAGTCCACCAGAACAAATTCCTTTGCAAGAAAGAAGTCTTTCAAGAAAGATGTCTTCCGACGAACAGAGTCCACCAACACAAATTCCTTCGCAAGAAAGAAGTCTTTCAAGAAAGATGTCTTCCGAAGAGAAGGGTCCACCAAGACAAATTCCTTCGCATGAAAGAAGTCTTTCAAGAAAGATGTCTTCCGACGAACAGAGTCCACCAACACAAATTCCTTCGCAAGAAAGAAGTCTTTCAAGAAAGATGTCTTCCGAAGAGAAGGGTCCACCAAGACAAATTCCTTCGCATGAACTTTCAAGAAAGATGTCTTCTGAAGAGAAGGGTCCACCAAGACAAATTCCTTCGCATGAACTTTCAAGAAAGATGTCTTCTGAAGAGAAGGGTCCCCCAAGACAAATTCCTTCGCAAGAAAGAAGTCTTTCAAGAAAGATGTCTTCCGAAGAGAAGGGTCCACCAAGACAAATTCCTTCGCATGAAAGAAGTCTTTCAAAAAAGATGTCTTCCGAAGAAAAGAGTCCACCAGGACATCTGACACCAAGTCGAGAGAGGGGAATAACAGAAGGCAGCGAACTAGCTGAGAAGATCATTCGTCCATCCGAAGAAAGAGTTCGAGACGTCCGATTGACACCTCAAGTACAGGGGTCGCTTCCCGATGAACTGGCGAGGGAGATTTCCCTTCATATTGGAAGACTTGGCACACTCCACCATGAAAAACTTTTGGGTTCAGAGCGGCGGTATCACATTCAAGGAAGACTGCGGTTTCGGCCAAAACGTTTTATTCACCAAGCCAAGCATTGCTGTTGCAGTGAAGAAGGTTTGGAAGGAGCTTTATCGAGTGAAAGTAGCGTTGAGAGTGATGAAGGTCATTCCTTTGGTGGCTGTGCAGCTGGTTGTGTTCATTCTTCGTTTCATTGATTTTTTATTTTGAACAGTCCTGAAAGTCGTATTCGCATGCGCATGTCGATTCCCATCCAACACCTTTCCCTCCATTTCACTTTCCATACGTTTTCTATCCATTGGCGTTCATGAGTCCACAATCTTGCGATGTTGTCGTCAACAGTGATGAGACAGGACGTTTCTCTTGGGCTAAAAGTGTTCCTATTGAAGAGCAAATTGAGTCCCTTTATAAGAAAGTCGAAGTGCGAGATCCCGATCAAAAAGAATTTCTTCAAGCATTCAGCGAAGTCTTACATTCTCTGACCCCGCTCTTCAAGGCGGAACCGAAATATCTTGCTGTTCTTGAAACAATTGCTGAACCAGAGCGTATTATTGTCTTTCGCGTTCCGTGGTTGGATGATCGCGGACACCAGCGTGTCAATCGAGGGTTCCGCGTCCAGTTCTCCTCAACTCTAGGGCCCTACAAGGGCGGGCTTCGTTTTCATCCAACTGTCAATCTCGGTGTTATTAAGTTCTTGGGGTTTGAGCAAATTTTCAAGAACAGTCTAACGGGACTGCCAATGGGGGGAGGGAAAGGCGGGTCTGATTTCGATCCTAAGGGAAAGTCAGATAACGAAATACTCCGTTTCTGCCAGAGTTTCATGACTTCCCTCTATCGCCACATCGGCGCAGACACAGATGTTCCAGCTGGTGACATCAATGTGGGGGGTCGGGAGATCGGATATCTGTTTGGGCAATACAAGAGGTTGATGAATCAGTTCGAAGGCGTTCTCACTGGGAAGGCTCTTAACTGGGGAGGGAGCTTGATCCGCCCCGAAGCTACGGGATATGGTGCCGTGTACTTCGCTCAAAACTGGTCAGAGGACAACAACGTTCCCTTGAAGGGAGCTCGTTGTTTGATTTCTGGATCTGGAAATGTGGCCCAGTATACGATCGAGAAGCTGATCCATCTCGGAGCTGTCCCCTTGACGATGTCCGATAGCTCTGGTTACGTTTATGAGCCTGAAGGATTTACTCCAGAAAAGTTGGAGAAAATGATGGAGATCAAAAATGTGCGAAGAGGTCGTGTTTCTGACTACTGCGCCGTAAGCTGGGAGCGAATGGTGGTCTGGTCATCCGGCTTGTCTCTGTAGGCTTTTCCAAGTTCGAAGTTCTTCACAGGGAAGAGACCTTGGGACATCCAGAATGTGAAGTATGCGTTTCCATCTGCTACCCAAAATGAAATCGATGCAAGCGATGCGAGGATGCTTGCAAAGAACGGCTGCCTCTGTGTTGTGGAAGGCGCCAATATGCCATCAACTAATGAAGCCATCGATGTTTACAAACAAAGTGGCATCATTCTATGCCCTGCGAAGGCTGCTAATGCCGGAGGTGTTGCAGTCTCGGGACTGGAAATGGCCCAAAACTCGATGCGTACTGCATGGACCCGAGAAGAAGTTGATGAAAAACTGAAAAATATTATAAAGTCAATCTATGAGAACTGCAAGGAGGCTGCAGCGAAGTATGGTCATCCTGGAGATATTCAAATGGGCGCGAACATAGCAGGATTCCTGAAGGTTGCAGATAGCGTCATTGAGCAAGGTTGCGTCTAGCGGCTTTTGTTTTCCATAGTGATATATAATGAATAATTATTTGCGACGGCCAATCACGGCTGAAGGTTCTAGTAGCTAGTGTATCTATTCTTTCTTTGGTTTCCGATGTCCTGAAAGTTTTAATGTTTGTTTGCATAGCAATAAATGCAAATTATCGTACGTGTTTTTTGAGTAATTAAACACCTGAAAACAAAAATTTCTCATGAAGATCTTAATGATTTCCGGATGATGTTGCGCATCGGGCTTATCTTACTGTACCCAGCCATGTTGGTCGCGGTGGACATGAAAATTAGTCTCCACTATGACATGCATGGAATAGGAACTGCAGCAAAAAACTCCTTGGCCTTAGGTGTCGCTGGGTGAGAATTACTTGTTGTGCCATCTCATCGTTTCTCTTCACTAACAGAATGCCTGAAAAAGACTCCGAGTTAGGTATGTTGTTTCATGTTTCAGAGGGTTTTTCAACCTCTATTCAGTTCAGGACGAGAATTTCGCAGAGGCGATAACTGAAGGTGAAACGTGGCTACTCCACTCAGCGTGCTTAAAAATTGTTTTTCAGCTACATCCGACGGGGCTCCAAACCCGATAGAGGATCGAGACTTTCCTCCCCAATGGGAGTTTACAGATCCAGCAATTTTGCGGCGCCCAGATGCTTGTGATCGAGACTTCAGGTGATGAAGGTCCCCCTTTGAAGTGCTTTACACGTGGATTTCAGAATTCCGTGTCCTGATGATTTTGTTGTCATAGCAGCCGATGCGACTGGATTTGTTTGCTCGCCGTTGGGAACTTATAGGGGAAGGTGCCAAGAGCAGCAGCGTTTCAAGCGAGGGGAGGATCGTATTGCTAAGAGGACGTTCATGGACTCCTGTAGAACAGTGTGGCCTTGCCTTAAATGCAACAGAGATTACGGTGAGCGATGCGTTGTCACACCCGCTAGAAAATTTGATTGCAGGACGCCAGTGCCCTAGAGATTTCGAACCAGATGGTCATGACGTAAGGTGAACGAATGAAGCGGTAGGAGTACGTGTTTTAATATCAGAAATGTCGGCCAACTGAAAATTATCGGGGGCCTTGTCGGACTCCTGTTAGTTTTTGGATGGTAAGGTAGCTAGCTCTCTTGACCAGTGAAATTGGGTTCTTTCCAGCACAATGCTGCCATGATTGACAGATGGTCTGCAAGGTGAGCTTCTTTTTGTAGAGTGGGATTCATTTATCTCCACAGATGCGAAACGTATTTTCCCTGCTTTGAGCCGACCGAGGAAGAGGCGTCGCAGTCAAAATCGCTTGAAAGATTAGCGTCTCTGCTGCGCAAGAATGTTGACTAGCATGCCATGCACATTTTTGCGATCATATTCTTATTCATTCAAGCGTTTCGAAGCCTTTGGCAGCTAGTCACATTCTTACTAGGGGTTGAAAATCCAACCTATTAACATTTATGGCAGCATGTAAATTGTAATTTGGGACAGACAAAAATGGCCGTTTGATCATAGAAAAACAGATTTTCCCAGGAGTCCAAATCTTTCGTAACTCAATTTGAGTCTTAATGACTGAAGATCAGGATCAGGAAGAAAAGCCGAAACCCTTGAGGAAGAAAAGGAAACGAGCTCCACGATTGGAGCAAGATACACTGCCATATGGTGAGGTCTGAGAGGGAGTGTGAAAATATGATGAGTTTTTTTGGTAAGGTGCATCAAATGAGAAGCGAAAACGACGCCGCAGCCAAATACTTAACGAGGAAGAGTTTTTTGTCCCTGGACTTGACGATAGCCCAGCGACGGAAAAGGAATGGGAGAAGATGATTCGACAAGCTGAAGAAGAAGGTGGAAAGAATGATGAAAAACGACCAAGGAAAAAACGAAAGACAAAAGCATCCAGTGAAAAACAGGAACTCAATGAAGGTCTTATTGGGGGTCAGCATGATCAATGCTTTGTTTTGAATGATGTCGGTTTATAGGTGGATTAGAGCAAGTTGTAGACCCGAGAGTTGAGCCGGCGCTAGATGAATGGCCGGGTTTAAAGGTAGAGGAGGAAAAGAAGGAACCAAAAAAAACACCAGCAATTGTTGTCGGGATTGAGGCTCAGCATCCGATTTTTCAAGTGAAGGAAGCAATGAAAGCAAGAATTGAAAGACAAAACAATCCAACACCAATTCCACGTTCTGCAAGACGCGCTCGAGCCAAAGCTCTCAGGCAGCAGCAACACCAACAGCAGACCCTTGCAGCTGAGCAGATGAAACAAGACTTGTATTACACACAAAACCCTCCCCAATCTTATGAGGAATACGTTCCTTATAGCGACTCAGTGGAGCAGCAGCAGCAGCAGCAGCAGCTGTACTATGCATTCTATGGCCCCCAAATTTGCGAGGGAGAGTCTCCCGCAGAATACGTTTGGCAAATGCCAGGGGCCTATCAACAGTTCTACTAGAAAAAAGTACAAGAAATTCAAAGACTGTTTTTCACTTCACTGATAGTGTTTTTGGATTGTGTCAGCAATGCAGATCAGAATCAGTTTTTGATTTTGAAGATCCTGCTTGCTCTGGTTGTTAATCTGTAAACAATGAAAACAAAAAGCAAAAATCTTTCATTTTAAGCCGCAAGTTGCTCATGATTTCGCGAATCTTGTTTATCGCACTTATTTTCTTTTGTACAAATGGCACAGAGGGTCAATTAGCAACTCCACGAGACTTGGCTCCCGATGTGGATCTTCAAGTAGCAGGATACACCTTCTTCACGGTGGATGATCAGGGCGTTGTGCACGATACGGATCAATATGGTGCAACACTTCAAACCGCTTCTCCTTCGGGTGGAAAAAAAATGGAATTCATTCATCCATCAGACCTGCCCGCGAATCGTGATGAACTGAGAAATACAGGCCCAGAGTTAGACGATGACGACGAAACAAAGCCCATGGTAGAGCATCCAGCACCGAAGTTGATTGTTTTCGACAATGATGATGATGAAGAGCAAAACGCGAAGCTAATGGTTTCCGATGATCACGCACTTCATTCAAAGCCCTGGCAGTCGAATATTGTAACCTTCGATAATGGTGAGCTCGAGACGTTACATCCAACTACTGTCGGTCCCAAAGCGGTCCTAGTGGAGAAAACTGAGAGCTTCGCGTTTGAAACAGATGAAGAAGAGGAGGAGGAACAACATTTTAATATCGAAACTCCAAGAAAGACTCCGGCTTACATCTTTGTGGACACACACGTGACTCCAACATTCCATCGGGTTCCTTCCACTAAAGATCATTCGAAAGGACATCAAACCGTAAGTCAGCTATTTATTCTATTCAGATCGTTCTGATTTTCAGGTCAAGCGTTACGTAGAATATTCATACGAAGACTTTATTAAGGGAAAATAGACTCCAGGTTTTTAGTTCCTTTTTATTCATTTTTCTGATTTTGTTTGTCTGGACACCTTTGTAGACCATTCTTCCCATCTTCACAACTTGATCTTAGATTGTAAAAACTAACAATGGATCTTTGTCGAAACAAACTGCTTGTAGAAACCCACAGCAGCTTTCCGAACAACAAAAGACTCCAAATCAAAGCTGGCCATGTCAAGCTTTTGTCAAGCTTCTTTTCTGGTTTCTTTTGTACCGTTTGAGATTCCTCGCGTCGTCCGCCAGACTGTAGCGCTTCGGGCTCTGCCGGTTCTGCAAGGTAGAGTTTGGTCTGAACAACAAGAATCAATGTCAATTTCCGGTCCGGTAGCTAACCCTGCTTGCGAGTGGGCCGAGATACAACGATACACCGTTGAGCCTGCGGTGAAGATGAAGCAAAGGGTTCGGGGCCACAGCTGCAGATGTATGAACTGTTAATTTCTCTGAACATTCTTTTTCATCTTCAAGGCCACAACAGTTAAGGTCGACAACATGTAGACCTCTCGTCACGCTTCTTTGATCTGAGGGCGACGATCTCTGCGGGAGTGTTTGCACTTAGTTCTTACTTAGTGAGAGGTGGTGGGTTCCAGCATCCATGAAAGGCAAGCAAAACCCATTGTGATTAGTTGTGACAAGAAAATGGCAGCAATGTGTTTCTGGGACGCTAATTGTCACGAAAGCCTCAGCAAAGGAAGACAAAACAGGAAAAAACAGACGCATCATGATTTGTTTAACTTTAATCTTTCAAAAAAAAATGCACCGAGACGGGCAAAAATTTGCAGTCCACAAAAGAGATGTCACAACGTGCTGCATACAAGAAAAAAAACGCACGATCGATGATGCTCCTGTAAGCCGACGGTTAAGGCCCGATAATGGCTGAATGCTATCAAGGTAGTACTGTCAATCCTGTGGCATCAGCGATCACTCATGAATTTTGCAAAGACTTATTCGAAATTCATTCCTGTTCTAAAGCGCCACCATCCACACTCAAGGGCTTACAGGCAGATCGATGCAAGGATTTAGGGTTGGTGGAGGCTTCATCTCCGGGGACGCTGGGGGAACTGCAGTGGAAAGAAAAGAAAGAATCACTAGGGCCAGAACGGGTGACGCCTTCCCCAGAAGAAAACGGGACCGTGAAGTTGTGGCTTTCTGGAAAGATCAAGCTGAAGGATATTGAATGTCTAGAAAAAAAGCTAGAAAGCTGTTGGAAGGAAAAGTTAGAAGTTGAATGCCAAATGAGGAGAATGGTTCGGATGAAGGACAAAAGCAAGCGGAAGGAAGAGGCGCAACAACGAACAGAACAGAAGCAAAGAAGGTTAATAGAGCTTCTCGAAGTGCAGCACTTCCGCATGAAATGTGGAGAGCTTGAGAAATTGAAACAATTCGAGATCGTGCTATGGGATGATGACCTGCACTGCGGATTCACTCTCTGCAGGGAACTTCAGAACTTGTTAGCGGAGCGTTCGAAGCAACAGAAAACATACCATGCTGTCTCGTTGCTCCATGAACGAGTGAGCAAAGAAAATGAAACTCTCAAACAAAACTTGGAGGATGTTCTGGCTCGGCTGGATCGTAATGAACAACCAATTGTCAGGCCTCGAAGAGTCGAAATAGTTGAGTCAGGAAGTAGCGATCAATTGCAAGGCATTATCAGACGGGTGCTTGAACGACTTATCGAAGAGCAAATGCAAAGAGAAATTGATGAGATCAAGGGGAGTGCCCTGCTTGTAGGATACAAAAGGCGGTGAGTGGATTACTTTCCTGTGTACTGTGAATTCCGTTAGTTTCTCAGAGTCGAAATTCTTACTGAGAAGCGCAAACAATTAGAAATTGAGAATGGACTACTGAAGGAAAAAATACAGGAGATGACAAAACTACTGCAGCAGCTAGGAGAGCAAAAGTCCGCAGCTCAAGAACAGTTGAGGACGACTGAGAGACGAGCTTGAAGAGGAGAATAGGGCCATGTTGAAATTAAAAGCAAAATTATCTTTGGAAAGTCAGGAATTGGAAAAAGCTGAGGCGAAAAGCAAGAAACTAACTGAAGAAGTCCAACGACTGGACCAGGAAATTTTGTTGAAAAGCCAAGAAATCAAGGAGCTGAAGGCAAGGATCGGTGAACTAGAAGGGCGGACTAGCAAGAAATGCACAAAAAGAAAAGTAGGTACCTGTTTTATGCTTTTGACGATTCGACCGCGTGTCTCCAACAGATCCTTGGAGAAGAAGATCGAGGAAAGAGACGCTGAAAAGAGAAAATTGCAAGCAGAGATAGAAGCGTTGCGAAGGGAGCTGGATGAGTTGAAGAAAAGGGTCTCTGTTGAGGTGCTTGAATGGGAGATGAAACTCAAGACGGCTGAACGAAGCAAGGAAGACTCTGAGAAGCGGATGCAAGCTGCATTGGAGGAAAACTCGATGCTTAAGGACCGCGTCGAAGGGTTGTTGCGCGAAGTAGAAGAAGTCCGATTTGAATGGACTCTGGAAAGAGAAGGATTGAATCGCAAGGCTCATGATCTAGAACGCCAGGTTGAGTCGTTGGAAAGGGGGCTTAACAAAAGTTCGCACCGAGATGAAAGAAGAGAGAACAGAAGCAAGCAGACTAAAAGACTTGGTGCGCGACTTAACAAAACAAATATCTGATGAAAAGCAAAGAATCCCTGTCGCTCTTCGGCGCTCTCAAACTGTCTCAATAGAAAAAAATAGCGCGTCCGCTCACTTTGCGTCCTCAACGATCAGTTGCCCGCATTGAACACAGATCGCTAAGAGGACCACCGTCTGAGCAGAAGTGCCGCTCTATTGCAATCCTTCCAAAGCCAAGGCTCGCTCTATCACGTCATCAGGTGCAAAAAATCCACCTGGCTCGAGAAGTTCCATCCCCACCAAGACGCGCAGCTGCATCACCAAGGCCAGCGCCCAAAATGACCGGTGCCCCCAAAAGCGAAATCAGAACTGACTCCAGGTAGGAGACCAGCGGTCATCCCATCACAAAACTGATCTCTTTCTCAGCGCAAGCGCGATTGTTGGCTGGCGCCACAACTGCATCAGGAGAGCTGCTCAAGCGCAAGCCAACAGCTGACGAATTGGCTTCCATTGCCGTAACAGGAGCTCAGCAAATGCGAAGTGCTCCTCCGTCCCCACGAGCAAGCAGAGGTTCGAGTTTAAGCAGCAGCGGCGACACGGAGATCACAGTTTTTGGCGCCTGAAAAAAGAACTTTAGTGGTCATCACTGTTTGCTTGAACAAGAATGGCTTGAGTGAACGAGATTGATTAGCGTGAAGTTGTTTCTTGTAGAAGGACACGATGGCAAACAATGCTTTCTTGAAAGCCACCCACATGAAAACCAGATGGTAGCACAACACACAAGTAGGAAACGTTTATAATAATTCTGTTAGTTTTTCTTTCTATTGCAACTCGATAAAGAGCGCGTCCAGTTGTAGAATCAACAGTTTGATCCATCGAAAATTGCGAAGAGGATCTTTTTCGCGGTTCAATATTTCAATTGTTTTAAACTTTTCCAATTCAATGTTGCTGCAAAGTGTCAAAAAAGTTGAGCAGCTAAATATAGAGTCGCTTTGTGTAAAAAACACCCCACACATCAATCACCTCAAGAAATTGAGAAGTGGAAGAAAGAGCGAACGAGGAAGGTAATCAGAAACCCCAACCTCCGTGAAACACTTACTGTTTTGCAACCCTTAATTCATAGAGCGTTGCGAGCCTGAGCCGCCTTCTCTAGGGGTACACTGCTATTCGATCCATAAAGATGTTTTTTGCCAAGTGTGACAGCTTTTAAAAAGACGGAGTTACCGATATTATTGTAAGCCATATATTCTTTGCCGAACATTTTTTGGGTTCCCCTTCAAGTGTCTTGAGCAACTCAATATCATGGCGAATTTCAAAAGTAGGAGGGCCATGTCCCATTACTGACACTCAGAGCACGGTCTTGATATCTCGCATCTGCGAATTGCAGGAGCCCGGAAGGGGCGGGGAAGCTACAATGAGGGTAAGAAACACGGTTTTCTGATTGATGTCTGGCGACTCTTTTGACCAGCCCCAAGGGAGAAGAGGAGGGAGAAACTAGTTCGGTCGCATTTCTACGGGCAACCGCAATATGGCCGCGGACGTCCTCGTGGCCACCCGAATGCGCAATCCAAAATTGCGCGTTCAAATCGGTATTAAAATACTTTTCTCAGTTTTCATCGAAACCACAACATACGTAGCACAAAAGGAACTTTAATGTGCAACACTGATCAAGTTCTCGGGAACCAAAATGTACTCTCAGTACACTAGAAAAGAGCATTGATCAAATGACAGAGCTCTCCAGTGATTGTATAAGGACTGGGGAGGGGCTACATGAACGGCGTGCTTGGCGAAAACCTGCAAGCGATAGAGGAGATAATCAAAATCCCAACGTTTTCAGATCTTACTGCGAAAGGGGACCTTCCACCCTTCTTCCTCTCGATACGTGGGCACCTCCAAAATGACTTTTCGGCCGTTGAAATAGTTAACTGAGAAAAACCTCTCTTCCTGACCTAGATTGGCCAGCCTGGAGAACAGAAACACTGCTCAAAAGCTTCCAGCATGTCACTGAACTTCCGAGCATCTCCGGCTAGTCCTTCGCTTGCTGGGGTATCGCCAGCCGGAGTCTTCTTCTCTGACAGTCATCGGCTCCACGTATCTTCGCCCCTTGAAGTAAAAAACGCCGACAATTTGTGGATTCATTCTCGTAGACTCTATTTTATATCAGATCTGACGGTACCGTCCCAGACGATAGACCTCTAAAAATTGTGCCGCCATTAGATGTTACAGATGTTTGGTGTGCCCCAACTCAGGGTTGCAAAAGCACAGTAAGTGTTCACGGAGGTTGGGGTTATGATTACCTTCCTCGTTCGCCCTTCCTTCTACTTCGATTTCTTCAAGTAAGAAGAGATGTGCGGTGTTTTTGCTGTGGATTCACACATTCCTAAAAACGACTTCGAATCTAGTGATTGAGCTGCTCAACGTTTTTGGCACTGTGTAGCAAACATTCATCTTTCCTGAAAATTGGTGATTAGAAGTTTAAACAATAGAAAAAGTTTTAAATTGAATAGAGTCTAGAGTACAAGACTGGGGAGGGGCTACATCAACGGCGTGCTTGGCGAAAACCCTGCAAGCGGTAGAGGAGATAATCAAAATCCCAACGTTTTCAGATGCTTACTGTGTTTTCGAGAGGGGACCTTCCACCCTTCTTCCTCTCGATACGTGGGCACCTCCAAAATGACTTTTCCTGAGAAGAACCTCTCTTCCTGACCTAGATTGGCCAGCCTGGAGAACAGAACACTGCTCAAAAGCTTCCAGCATGTCACTGAACTTCCGAGCATCTCCGGCTAGTCCTTCGCTTGCTGGGGTATCGCCAGCCGGAGTCTTCTTCTCTGACAGTCATCGGCTCCACGTATCTTCGCCCCTTGAAGTAAAAAAACGCCGACAATTTGTGGATTCATTCTCGTAGACTCTATTTTATATCAGATCTGACGGTACCGTCCCCAGACGATAGACCTCTAAAAATTGTGCCGCCATTAGATGTACAGATGTTTGGTGTGCCCCAACTCAGGGTTGCAAAAGCACAGTAAGTGTTCACGGAGGTTGGGGTTATGATTACCTTCCTCGTTCGCCCTTCCTTCTACTTCGATTTCTTCAAGTAAGAAGAGATGTGCGGTGTTTTTGCTGTGGATTCACACATTCCTAAAAACGACTTCGAATCTAGTGATTGAGCTGCTCAACGTTTTTGGCACTGTGTAGCAAACATTCATCTTTCCCTGAAAATTGGTGATTAGAAGTTTAAACAATAGAAAAAGTTTTAAATTGAATAGAGTCTAGAGTACAAGACTGGGGAGGGGCTACATAAACGGCGTGCTTGGCGAAAACCTGCAAGCGGTAGAGGAGATAATCAAAATCCCAACGTTTTCAGATGCTTACTGTGTTTTCGAGAGGGGACCTTCCACCCTTCTTCCTCTCGATACGTGGGCACCTCCAAAATGACTTTTCCTGAGAAGAACCTCTCTTCCTGACCTAGATTGGCCAGCCCTGGAGAACAGAACACTGCTCAAAAGCTTCCAGCATGTCACTGAACTCCGGCTAGTCCTTCGCTTGCTGGAGTATCTCCAGCCGAGTCTTCTTCTCTGACAGTCATCGGCTCCACGTATCTTCTCCCCTTGAAGTAAAAAAACGCCGACAATTTGTGGATTCCATTCTCGTAGACTCTCTATTTTATATCAGATCTGACGGTACCGTCCCAGACGATAGACCTCTAAAAATGTGCCGCATGTACAGATATTTGGTGTGCCCCAACTTGACGGCTGAAGATACAAAGAGACCATTACTCTTAGAGAAGGCGACTCAGTCTCGCAACGCCCTAACAAAAGAAAAACCAGCCGCAAGTTCCAACATGCATGGATTCAGGGTTGCAGCAAAAGCACAGTAAGTATTCACGGAGGTTGGATTACCTTCCTCGTTCGCCCTTCCTTCTACTTCTCGATTTCTTCAAGTAAGAAGAGATGATTGATATGTGCGGTGTTTTTGCTGTGGATTCACACATTCCTAAAAAACGACTTCGAATCTAGTGATTGAGCTGCTCAACGTTTTTGGCACTGTGCAGCAAACATTCATCTTCCCTGAAAATTGGTGATTAGAAGTTTAAGCAATAGAAAAAGTTTTAAATTGAATCGAGTTCTAGAGTACAAGACTGGGGAGGGGCTACATCAACGGCGTGCTTGGCGAAAACCTGCAAGCGGTAGAGGAGATAATCAAAATCCCAACGTTTTCAGATGCTTACTGTGTTTTCGAGAGGGGACCTTCCACCCTTCTTCCTCTCGATACGTGGGCACCTCCAAAATGACTTTTCGGCCGTTGAAATAGTTAACTGAGAAGAACCTCTCTTCCTGACCTAGATTGGCCAGCCTGGAGAACAGAACACTGCTCAAAAGCTTCCAGCATGTCCACTGAACTCCGGCTAGTCCTTCGCTTGCTGGAGTATCTCCAGCCGGAGTCTTCTTCTCTGACAGTCATCGGCTCCACGTATCTTCTCCCCTTGAAGTAAAAAAACGCCGACAATTTTGTGGATTCATTCTCGTAGACTCTCTCTTTTATATCAGATCTGACGGTACCGTCCCAGACGATAGACCTCTAAAAATGTGCCGCATGTACAGATATTTGGTGTGCCCCAACTTGACGGCTGAAGATACAAAGAGACCATTACTCTTAGAGAAGGCGACTCAGTCTCGCAACGCCCTAACAAAAGAAAAACCAGCCGCAAGTTCCAACATGCATGGATTCAGGGTTGCAAAAGCACAGTAAGTATTCACGGAGGTTGGATTACCTTCCTCGTTCGCCCCTTCCTTCTACTTCTCGATTTCTTCAAGTAAGAAGAGATGATTGATATGTGCGGTGTTTTTGCTGTGGATTCACACATTCCTAAAAACGACTTCGAATCTAGTGATTGAGCTGCTCAACGTTTTTTGGCACTGTGCAGCAAACATTCATCTTTCCTGAAAATTGGTGATTAGAAGTTTAAAACAATAGAAAAAGTTTCAAGTTATCTTCGCCCATTGAAGTAGAAAACGCCGACAATAGTTCATTGCAGTAGACCATTTTTTTAGCAGATCTGACGTCCCAGAAGATAGACCACTAAAAAATTGTGCTTAGATGTACAGATATTTGGTGTGCCCCAACTTGACGGCTACCGTCAGAGAAGGTAGGACATCGAGGGTCACCCTTGTTGTACGAACTAAATGACAAAACATGAACAATGTATTCACATCACTGAATAATTCGCTCTCCTCTTTGGGGACAGGACCTTGTTTTTTGACATGAGTCAGGAAACCTTGCTTATCGACTATTGTCTGACTCTGAACCCGATCGAGCTAGGGCCTCTTCAAGTAGCATCACCACTCCAGCAGACGCAAATCAATTGCGGGACGAGAAGAGAGAGTACGAAGCAGTTGTGGTCCCCGCTTGAAGATCTCAACATTTCATTCCTCCGACACCTTTGAAACGTGGAAGAATCAATTTTTATTTGGTTCTTGAAAACATCAATTGCACTCTCTCCAACAGATCAGAGGACAACTTCGATTCGAGTGAGATTCGCCTTGGTATTTTTGCATGGCAGGCATCTTGGAATGATCAGCCAACAAATCGGTGGAGTCAACGAAGGTGTTTT
>NW_026578791.1:0-16648 GCF_029603195.1 Condylostylus longicornis
TTTCGGATTTGATTCCCTCCATAACAAAAATTCTATCCATTTATGATCTAGATCTGTTTGGCTGGAAGCCATATCCATTGCAACAGGCTGCTGATATTTGGTTCGTTGAAGTTTCCTCATACTTCGACAACGAATTCTCGCAATGTGTAAAAGTTGCATTTCCGGGACGATACAGTTCAGGCCAAGAGGAATATAGTTTTTTTTTGAAGTCTGGTGGCAAGAGACTAGAGGTTGAATACTATGAAGAGTCTCGAAAGCGAAATAATGTGAGTTCAGAAGTTTTTTGCTTTGTATGATTCTCTCTTATAGGGGGCTACGGGAGAGATAAGGGTACTTTGTTCAAAAAGAAGAGGACTATACACCGCTGGCCTATTTCTTTTTCCAGTCGGAGAAATCGTTGTTTGGGGGGAATTGAACTCCAAATCCAAAAAAATCGGTGCAAAAAATTGTGTCTTGCAGCTACGCGCAGGTAAATGGTGCA
Source organism: Condylostylus longicornis (assembly GCF_029603195.1). Classification (NCBI taxonomy): domain Eukaryota; kingdom Metazoa; phylum Arthropoda; class Insecta; order Diptera; family Dolichopodidae; genus Condylostylus; species Condylostylus longicornis. The sequence goes on from NW_026578791.1 coordinate 482, forward strand.
GACTTAGTTATTCATTTATTGGATGTCACTTCCTTGCAGGCCACTCCATGGGGTTCCTTCATACAGATTGTCGACCGCCAAACTTTCTCCAAGTCAACGGAAGGATTCAGATGATCGATTTCGACCATGCTGTAGAGGCTTCATCAAAGCCTTGTGGCTCAGGATTCTTTAGGAGAGCGCTCCATCAGTTGAAAGAGCTGATGAACAAGCCAGCGGCTGTTAATTATTATGTGCAATTCACGGATGTGGATTTCCTTCATCGTGACCGACAAGCTGTTAGCATTGCACATCAGTGTGCAATCAATGATTACCAGCGGTACTGGTACACTCCAGTCGACGACGAGATCAGCGTCTTCAAATGTTTTGAATATCTTGGGGAAGCTCATGAGCAGAAAATAGATAAAGATACAGCGCTAACCAGCTATCTCTTACGTCGAAGCCCCACAGCAGAGAGAAAAGCCATCATTAGAAAATGGCAGAGGGACGAAACCCTAACAGATGATGAGTATCTACAATTGGAGGAATTTGAATTTGAGCTTTATTTGGAGTGGTTGAGAGATATTGACGTGGAACCCCTAAGTTTGGATTTGACGCAACCCCGAAATCTGTTTTCCCGTAGTGATTAGAATACTTGAAGCTTCAATAATTCAATATTCGCCTTGTCTCTTTGAAACACCACAGTAAGAAGAACGTTTAACGTTGTCTATTGAGAATCGCACGCTTCCATTCTGCGCCATTCATTGTTCTTGGCAGTGAAAGGGTTTCATTTAAAAGATCTGTTAAACAGAAACTAGAGTGCATCAGAGAATATCACACCACCACTCATCCCAAGCAATCTTCCTCCTCCGATGAATCGGTGAGAAGCAGGAGGTAATTACATGGGAGGCATAACGGAGTGTCAGCGAATTGAAAAGGACTATAGAATAGGAGCCTCTTTAGTCATTTGATGCTTTTTCGTCCCAGAGGAAAGTTCGATGAGAGTCGATGTCAATCTGAGCAGTTTGTTTGTGTTACTGATGCTTAGCGAGTTTCGCAATTCGCTCATACAAAATAGACTTGTTTCCATAGATAGAGCGATAAGCATTAATTGGAATGTCCGACGAGTTTTTTGCTCAGAGAATGTTTGATCTGAATGAGGACGTAAAGGTGGGAACACCACAGACCGACTTTGCGTCCTTCACTGTTCTTTGACACAAAATAGTATTTCATCAGAGAATTGGTCGAAAGCGATTTGTCGAATGGTACTAAAGCAACTGACAAACGGCCTGTCAGGAATCTATCTGAAGAAAACTAGAAGGAAGTAGAATCTGCAATTGCAGAATGGCTGATATCAGACGACATGGACAAGAGTCGCAATGCCTTTTTCGCCTCCAACACCATAAATCGACGTGGACCAGGACGTGGCCAACAGATGAAGTTTTAACCCTCCCGGACGACGACCTTTCAGTCAACCGCGACCACAGCAAAACATACCACAACTAGGCTCCTGCAAATGGTGTGGAAAATCTAACCATCGCCACAAAGACGTCCACCATCCATTTCTCAACAACAATAACAAAACGACCAACAATCCAAACCATCGAAGGGAAGCCAACACATCACAGTCCTCGACCGATTTCTCAACGTCACAGCCATTGAACGACACAACTCTCAACACATCTTCCACAGCTCTCGCAACTTCTTTCACACGACCAGACCATCCACTCACACACATCCGAACAACTCACAATTTCTCGGCAATCAGAACCAACAATTCTTTCCCAGATGACTTTCACTCTCACGCTCACATAACGCCCCGTTTCTCGACCATCTCCACACGTTTGACGATTGTAGTGAAGACTCCCCCGGAAATCAATCCCACTTCCCAAGCACATTTCTCATCCAACCATGATGCATCCAACAGCCTAATCATCGACTCTGGCGCAACGGACCACATGATCAACGACAACACACTTCTGCACAACACAAGACCATCTCAATCTCCGTAGGCAACCGAAATGTCTTAATGTCAGATCTCGCCGGCGACATCTACATTCCAACACTGTTTGAAAGGTTGCGTGCACTTAGTTGCAAACTGCACAAGATTCTTGTGCGTGTGTCTCAGCAGCGTGCCTCATGTCGCTATATGCAGTATTCAGGCAATCGAAACAGTTCGCCAGCTCTTGATATCTTGACGTAGCCTTCATGCCCATCCTTACCCCCATCAATTCCAATTCCCTTTTTTTGAACCAGTGATGTCTTGGGTGTCACTCTTCCCGATTCCTCCATTGTTGTATTAGATATTTGCCTTCATCATCATTTATTTCACTCTTAATTTTGTGATGTATGTGTTCCAAGCACTGAAGAGAGTATCTTGTCATTGTGATTGGGGGAACAACCGTGATCATTCTCTGTTACCTTGCCACATGTGTTCATCCCACCTATCTGCGAAGCACTTTACACTTACGTAACAACACTCTTCGCAAACACCCACAGTAGTACAAGCACTTCGATTAGCAAGCCGCATCGCCGAAATCGCACCAACACTCCACCTATGAGCAGTACTCCGGCCTTCACCTTATTTTCTTCTTTCGGGATCATTTCTTACTGTGTACGGCTGCAAAGAACCTCCCACTGTTCAAAACCAAACTTGCCCTCAACAGCGTCACAGCAGTTCCAAATTTGAACAGAAAATCTTTTGTCCGTCAGTCAGCTTACAGCCGAAAATGCTCTCGTTATTTTTGTTCGTGAGAACTCTTACATCTATTTGGCAGAGAACCACCCAATCATAGAACGTCCGAACACCCAAAAACTGATACCAAGTTGTACCAACGGTCTTTACCAACTGACCACTCCTGTCATACACCCTGCTCGTTTTGCTCTTCCAGCCGTGGCTCTCCAGGACCCAACAGGAATGCACATACACCGGAAATTGGGACATGCTCATCCAAAAGTCCTTAAACGTCTCGGATTCCCCGTTACGTTCAACAGATGTGATGATTGTATCAGAAGTCGACAACAACGAAAGCCATCCCCTCTTGTAGTTGAACACAAGTTTCTGAAGAAGAATCAAGGACTCGTCGCAGATCTTTTTGGACCAACAAGACATCAGGTTTGAAAGGAGAGAAGTACAATCTCGTCATGCAACAAACCTAGTGGAAGTCGCAACATTGAACACAAAGGAACAATCAGACAGCTCTCTCATCAACATCATTCGTCGATTGACAGTGCAAAGCAATCTTCAAGTCCCGATCTTTTTACAAACAGACAAAGGCTCAGAATTCACTACAACAACTCTGGAATTTCCTCCAAGTTTCGGTACAGAACTACGAAGATCACCCACCGGGCATCACTTCGCTCATGGTCTCGCAGAAATACAACACAAAATCCTGCTAGAGAAAACACGAACGTTTCTGTTATGGTCACAACTTCCGCTCCGTTCCTGGCCTTATGCACGAAAAGCATGCAGCTCATATCTACAATATCACACCGTCTCTTCGTCATGCCCTGAAGTCGCCACAAGAACGCTGGTTCAAGATCAAGCCAGTCCTGAACAACCTTCATCTCTGGGGTTATTCTTGTAGATTTGGAACCGTCCTACGACAAACTGAAGTCAAAAAGTTTTCCCGGCGTCTACCTTGGTACCATCAATCGCAGCGGAGTCTATCTTGTCAAAAGTCGAAGAACATCGCAACATCGAAATCATCTCGGATCATCCAAGCGGATGCCTTTTCAAAAAGCAGCTACAAGAACCATTTGAAGATTTCTTTCCGTTTTTCTGATCATGAAAGCCTCCTCGCTCCTCTTGACCCTCCCCAGATTTTTGAAGACACATTATCAAATGTCCCCGTTGTCCAAGAACCCCACGCCGTGCATGACGACATCTCACCATATTTCGATCCCACATCAGCCTCCACAGCCAACAATAACGACGTACAACAGACCTTACGAAGATCTCAGCGAATCAAGAATCTCAACAACCTGGAGGACATATTGAACAAGTCAATCTCAGTCAAATTTCATCTTCAATCCCTCATCAGCATATCTCGCTCGCTTCGAACCTCAACACTGGCAAGAAGCGATCAGCAACACCGATTGGAAAACATCAATGGAAGGAGAATTGATATCCCTCGCCGCACTTGAAGTTTTCTCGATGGTCCCCCGAACACAAGAAGTCCAACTCTATTTTGGCGTCAGCTAAGTTTCTAAATTGACTTTTACAGCAAGGTCGTTGAGAGAACTAATGTGATCTCAACCAAATGGGTTTTTAAGAACAAAACGATACGGTATCACAATAAGGAACAAATCGCAAGGTTAGAAGCAAATTGAAGGAGAAATCAACTTTCTGAATCTTTCGCTATCGGAGCAAGATATTCAACCTTTCGTCTTCTCCTTTCCTTTGCTTTACAACATTCTCTAAACATCACGCATTATGACATTCACACCGCATTCTTGAATGCACCTCTGAAAAAAAACGTCTATTGCCAACAACCCCAGTTTGTTTGGAAAATCAATAAAGCCATCTATGGACTTCACCAATCTCTGCATGTTTGGAAAACACATTTCTTCTCCACTCTCAAGGAATCGCATTTTCAACAATCAACTTTTGATCCTGCCCTTTGGATACGGTACCGCGAGAACGAACTCGAGGAAGCATTTCTCACGTTGATCAACAACATCCTCCATTTCTTCACTACACCAAATCAATCACAACTTCTGGACTTTCTCAGCAAATTCCTCCAAATGAGCCAAATTTGTGGCCTTCGTCATTTTCTTGGTTTACGATTACAGACAAGCTGGAACTAGGAATTGCCTCCATTTCACAAGAGCACTACATTGAAAAGCTACTGAAGAAATATCAACTGGGAGATTCCTATACGGCAGTCATTCCAATGACACCAAACACAACTTAACCTCATCTCCAACAGAGGAATCATCGGAGCTCTCAACTTCCTGGTATCATGTACTCGACCCGACATCGCCTTTTCTGTTCATTATCTTCAACAATTTCAACAAGACCCGAAGACAGAATATTGGTCAGCAGCAATTCAAATTCTACGGTATCTCAAATCCACCAAAAACCTTCAACTCAATTTCTTTGCCTCCAAGAATCTCAACAAGCTCAAACAAGCACCGCTTATCTCTTTCGCTGATGCGTCACTTGGAAACGCAATTGACTACAAGTCGACTTTGTCATTTTCCATGGAGAACATCTTGTTAACTTGAAATCATCCAAGTCTCTTCCTGTTGAAATTTCTTCCGCAAATTCAGAATTGTGTTGAAGATGCCACCACACATTTGGATCCAAGATTTACTTCAAGAGCTAGAACAACATTCAACTCATCAAGTCGCTCATCTCGACTCAAAACCAGTGATTCAAAATTCAGAGAAGCCAACAGGTTACAGCACAATGAAACACGTCCTCATCGCTGCAGCTTTCATTTGCCAACAAATCGAATTCGGACGAATCGTCCTACACAAAGTTCCAACTCAAGACAATGTGGCCGATATCCTCACGAAGGCTCTTCCTCAACTCACTCGACATTTAGTCAAGCAACCAACGACCATCTCAACATCTTCCATCACATCATTGATGAAGATCATTTATTGAAAAGAAAACATGAATTGAGTTGATTTTTAATTGCTGTCCCCCTTTTAACACGCGACTCAAACACACACTGTCTTAACTTCCATCCAAGTCCTCCTTCGAGGTCCTTTAAAACAGCTCGAAGAGGCAGCACACAAAAAGGGACAACAAAAACCAAGCAATTTTGTTACGACCAAGGGCTCAGTTTAGCAGTCAGCGAATGAATGTTTAGTTTGGTGTAGGTTCGACAAGGGTGCCGACAGCGGCACGAGTCAAATGAAAATAATGAGCGGCGGGAATTGACTGTCTTAGCACAATTAATACAGGTTCCAGGACGTGATAACAGTTCTGCTCTCACTGGTGTGGAATTGTTGACTGTGGAGAGTCATCCACAGAATGGTCAGCGGTCGCCCTAGTATCGTGGGAACGGGCTTCTTCAGCTTGATTTTGCTGCATGCGTGGATGCGTGCGACGGGAAATGCCAAGCTTGTGGCAAGACGTGTAGGAAAGCATGAGATGAGAAGACGGCGCGCAGCAGGAGTTGGCGTTGTTTCGTTGGCCGTGACGTCAGTAGAAGAGCGAGGCTCGTTCGAGGAATTTGAAAGGGGTGGTGTTCCCTCGCTTTCAATGTCAAACTGGTCAGTGGAACGTGGATGCTCCATTTTACGTAGTCGAGAGTACGCGCTGACTGTAGTTTAGTGGGTGCACACTTGTAATTAGGTGTGGGGCATGCAGGTTCAATTAGCTGCCTCTAGTCTCAAAGAAAATGCGTAAGTCGCGGATGCGCTGCGTTCTTATAGCAAGTTCGTGTTGAGAATGCCAATGTTGCTTGTTTGTACCATGCTAAGTGATTGGGGCGCATGCTTCAGGCGAAGCCAAAAAAACCACGTAGAAAGAAATAATTCGATGATGATGGTCGTGAGCGTGATGCGTAACGTGACTGCAAAGAAATGACAAATCCGTGTTGTTGGACTTACTGACTTGATGAGAGAGGACTAGGTACTGAGGCTGAGAGAAGCGACGCGAGTGTACTGTTAAACTGAACTGAACGACGCTCAGCTAGCGGCATACACCACTCACAGCAAAACCTTGACACGACCATATCAGTGAGGGAGAATGGATTTTCTTCAAGGAGGGGAGATAGATCCCTGACAGGCAGGCGTTTGTTGGTAGATCTGCTGGATTTGCTTTAGTATCAACTTTGGACACCTTCGACAATCGCTTTCGACCAATTCTGAAATAATACTTCAAATACGAGGATGTTGAGCATCACGAATCAAAGAACAATGAAGGAGTGAACGCAAAGGCGGTCTGCGGTGTTCCCACCTTTACGTCCTCACAATCCAGGGAACAAGTCTATTTTGTATGAGCGAATTGCGAAGATTGCTAAGCATCAGTAACAAACTGCTCAGATTGACATCGATCATCGAACTTTCCTCTGGGATGGAAAAGAGACCTCTTTCATCAAATGACTAAAGAGGCTCCTATTCTATAGTCCTTTTCAATTCGCTGACACTCCGTTATGCCTCACATGTAATTACCTCCTGCTTCTCACCGATTCATCGGAAGAGGAAGATTGCTTGGGATGTGGCATTCTCTGATGCACTCTAGTTTCTGTTTAACAGATCTTTTAAATGAAACCCTTTCACTGCCAAGAACAATGAATGGCGCAGAATGGAAGCGTGCGATTCTCAATAGACAACGTTAAACGTTCTTCTTACTGTGGTGTTTTAAACAGACAAGGCGAATATTGAATAATTGAAGCTTCAAGTATTCTAATTACTACGGGAAAACAGATTTCGGGGTTGCGTCAAATCCAAGCCTAGGGGTTCCACGTCAATATCTTTCAACCACTCCAAATAAAGCTCAAATTCAAATTGCTTCAATTGTAGATACTCATCAGGTGTTAGGGTTTTGTCCCTCTCCCATTTTCTAATGATGGCTTTTCTCTCTGCTGTGGGGCTTCGACGTAAGAGATAACTGGTTAGCGCTGCATCTTTATCTATTCTCTGCTCATGAGCTTTCCCAAGATATTCAAAACATTTGAAGACGCTGAGCTCATCGTCGACTGGAGTGTAACAGTACTCCTGGTAATCATTGGTCGATGTGCCATGCTAACAGCTTGTTGGTCACGATTAAGGAAATCCACCTCCGCAAATTGAGAATAATAGATACCACCATTAGCTGGCGTGCTCGTCAGGTATCTCAACGCATGGAGTGCTCTTTTCCTCCTCGAGAATCCGGAGCGAAGCTCTGACTCGGCCTTTACAGCGTTGTCGTAGTCGATGATTTGAATCTTTCCGTTGTCGAAGAAAGTTCGGCGGTCGACAATCTGTATTAAGGAACCCCATGGAGTGGCCTGCAAGGAAGTGACATCCAATAAATGAGGAACTAAGTCTGCAGCATCTTACCTGCGCGTAGCTGCTTCATGCAATTTATTGCATCGATTTTTGTGGATTTCTGCCAATCAACCTTTTCTCCGACTGAAAGCAATAATCCGCCGTATGGTCCTCTTTTTACTGAAGCAAGCACCTCGATTTCTCCCGTAGCGTCCTATAAGAGAGAATCCTACAAAGCAACAGAACGTCTAAACTTACACGCTGTTGCCTTGCAGACTCTTCATAGTATTCAACCTCTAGTCTATTGCCACCATAAGAAAAAACTGTAAATCAGTGTATCGTCCCGGAAATGCAACTTTTACACATTGCGAGAATTCATTGTCGAAGTATTCCAAAACTTCAACGAACCAAATATCAGCAGCCTGTTGCAATGGATATGGCTTCCAGCTAAACAGATCTAGATCATAAATGGATAGAATTTTTGTTATGGAGGGAATCAGATCCAAAGGAGTTCGGGAAAACGAACACTGATGCTGGTAGTGCTTTTCTTTAGCCGGACATGTTACAATGGTTATCAAATTGACGCCATCTGTTATAAACCCTACAACAATAGTCCGATGAAATTGGAATGAAGCAATTCGCTCATTCCTGATACATATTTGGCGATTGTCTGATTCCGAGAGTTTCTGTTTGAGATCGATGATTGTGACAATGTAAGTCTTGAGCTCCTTCGAAGAATGGCTTGGTCTTACGCGTGATTAAAATATCTGGTAGTCCAATGCTGTTGTCAACCAACTGTCTCGCCCTTCGAAGCACTCAAACCAACAAATTCAAAATCACACTCAGTATTGGATAAAAAAGCGACAACGTTCGCTCGGAGTTCCTTTTCGCCATCCCAGGGCGGAACAACGTCTGAGAATCCGATTGTGATGCACTCACGGTGCAATCTTCTGGTACGTGATGGAGGAGTGCAATGACATCGCGAACATCTGGAGTACGGGCGGCAGAAAAATCAGATACTTCGTGTTAGATGAGGTGACGGGAATTCTGCAAAAGGAAACATTTTAGTGGAGAACCTGATTTTTTTTTCTCGGTCTCAGAGTTCTAGTTGTTCAAACGCCACTCAGTATTAAACTTGCAGGTCAAGCATAATACTGCGATCATATACGACAGTCTTTTCTCTTGCTCGTGAGTCTAAACTCGACTGGAAAACGCTGAACATTTTTTCTGTCGTTGTGGAACTTCCATATACTCGGGTGTGTCGCCATACCCCGAGGAAACTACCAGCGCCAGTGCGGCTGTTTTCGGCCTCTCGTGACTGTTCAAGACAGTTTCCATGGAGCGAGATTAGACCAGCATAAAAATCTTTAATGTAACGTTGCTCAACTTCAGGATTGTTAGGAATTCAATTGACCGTTTTGTCTTGCTCTGTTCGAACAGAATATATCTCAAGAGGCCCTCATGATAGCTAGAGAAGTATAGTTGCGTCAGGTAAAGCGAATGATTTGAGTTGGTTGATTCCACTAAAACAGAGCTAGATTGTAGTATTGTGAAATCTTAACCACTGGCCTGCCCTCTTGGCAACCCTTACATACAGATCTTGCAGCAAAGAAAAAAAGGGACAAAATTTTCTTGATATCGGAGGCTTTCTTGTGAAGGACAATTCTGTCAATTCTGTCATTTGGATAGCAATTTTGCAATCCACACATCGCGCATTTGGAGTATCATTGCCGTAGTTACGGATGTGGAACTACAAGACGACACCCACGGTCATTTGCATGCCATTTACATTTGCAATCGTCGATGGCAAACTTCATTAAGACCACAGCGGGTAATCTTGTGAATATGCATCGTGATGGGGATTGACCGGAGGTCAGGTTTTCCTCGGTTGCTCTTTGATTCAATATAGTGCTGAAAAACTGTTGGCTGTCCATGTTTTCTCGCTGTGCAACAAAAGCTATTCATACAGAGTTAAAAAAAAGATTAGATGCTCCGAAAGACTTTGAGTAGATCGACAACATGAAGAAACTCGTCACAATCAACTGGGCTGTCAAACACAACAACAAGACAGAACGAAGAAGGATGAGAAAATTTGAGCAAAACGAGTTGGCCGCGATGTGCTCCTTGATGACTTGAAAGCTGATCGTCGTCTTTGGAGAATAAAAACTCACGCGCAACTTCAAATGATTGACCTATCATCATCATCAACATCGCATTCATCATCAACATCACATTCATCATCAATATCATCCATCATCATCAATATCATATTCATCTATTTATCATACCCTTCGCTTCACGTAATCCATGAAAGAACGTTTTCCCAGAATTGAGCTTATTATCATTATTATTATTCCTCTTCGACCGTGAGACCCAACACCGTCCTAAAACTCTAATAGTCGCGCCTTCAGAAGAACGATAAGCCGGGGAATCGAACCCGGACCACTCCTCACCTTGAAAACAATTCCTTTGAGGGCAAGTCTTTCGTCTTCTCCAACGTTTTGATTGACTTCTCCGTTCATTCGTTTCTCCTTCCAATCTCTTTGAAATTCCGACTGCCATGCCAACGCATGCAATACCACCAATAGCGTCCGACCGATTTCCACAATCTTGGACGGAAGCAACTCGTTCGATGTGTTCGATAGAATCGAGGTTCAATGCTTTCAGAGAGCATTCATTCAGCGCTGCTCGTTGATACCCGAGCGCTTTAGACCGCGTTCCCTTCGTAAGGATCCTCCCGTGCCGAGATTCATTCAAATTCTGATCTGTCCCCTTTCCATGCTGCCGTTGCTTGGCCAAGAGTTGATTCTCAGGAAGGTCTAAGGAGAGAAGCAATGTTCCAGCAGCCGCGTGGGCGACAAGCGAATAACGTCGTGCAATCCAACAATTTCCCCATTCGTCCCAACGCCGAGCGCCACCACGGATTGCTCTGTGAAAGGGAAAAATTTCAACATTTTGAATGAAGTGATGATGGGATAGACGTAATGGATACGATCACGGATCAAAACGGAGAAGAGTTTTTGACCCTCCGTCTTCGTTCAAATAGTCATGACACTGTTATCATCGACAGATGGGATACACGTGCGAATTATCAAATGATTAATAGTGGGAATGAGTTGATGGTGGAATACATGACAATTGAGTGATGCGCACAATCGATATGGGATCCTACCTTGTGGTTTTATAAACTGGAAATGATTCTGGCCCAAATTCTGGATCCTGATTTGGTTCAACAAGAGGAACAGAAGAGTCATCAACAAGTTGAACTCCAGAATCTCCCAAAACGGAAGCTTCACCCTCTTCCATCTCAACCCTCTTCAATCCGAATGAATTGGCACCCCTTTGCCATCTTTCTTGAAGTTGGATGAAACTCAATGGAGTGGGAGAAGGCGACGTCTCTTTTTTTGATGATCGAGATGGAGGCGTACGTCGCAAGGTAGGCTCGTCACGGAACGGGGGGGAATGGCCGCACTGTCGAGTGCGGACATCAAGCGTGGTGTTGCATGCACAGCGGGTGATATCTTGTGGAAGAATCGATTCCGGAAATTCTGACGACTTGCTAGAAAGGAACACGCGCGAACTGTCAGGACTTAGCGACGCCTCCGATCTTCCACTCGCGAAAGAACCGGGCCTCCGTAAATGACTTGAATGACTTTCAAGAATTCCAGTGGGGGGATTAACATTTCTGGGACACAGCGCATTCAGCGGACGAGGTGCGGCATGAAAAGCGTCAGACGACATCGATCGACGTCCTGAAGCATAATTTTGGGACACGTCGCGGGATGTGTTGAAATCCATAGATGACATGCTTCCTTTCCGATGTCGATTTTCTGACTGATGACCAAAAAAGAGCGAAGTTCGCCGGCGAACCAAAAAATGATTCCATCGGCTTTTTTTCTCTGGCTGAACTGTTACCTCTGACGCTGTTCCGCCGTGAAGGTCGAAATGGAACGACAGCCAACAACGGACACCCTCAGTCGTCCATCTCTGCACGACAGCTTCAGAGATTCCTTTCTGTCGGGCGACTTCAAGCAAATCATCCAACGAGGGAGGCGCAATAACGCCGAGATCTTTCGGGTGATTGCGGAGAAGTGTTCGACGGACTTCAGTGACATTCGGAGTCGCGAAGTCATTCACTCCCGGAGTGTTCCAGTAATACTGTCCTTGCTGCGCGGACGGGTCCGATACAAAGTGCTGTCCGAAGCGGTGAGCAGACTGAACGACTTTCTGGCGCAATATTTGTCCCTGCAATTTGAGAGCCTCTCGATTAAAAACAGACGATCGATATCGATGAATTGATGATTGTTGAGAAAATTGGGAATCCTCTCGCGACGCACTTCCATCTGACGTTATAGTACGAACAGGAGGTTTGGGACATTGGTTGACATTATTGGGACATTGATCCGAAACAGTGGGACTTTTGCGGTTGAATGGAATATAGAAATCTTTCGACTCCGTTCGCTTGCGAGCATTCGATCTGTTTTTTGATAATTGACGGAACAGTCGGAGATTTCTTGATGAATCCGTTCCGTCAATTGATCCCACACGCTGAGGGCCGACCGGTAAACTGTAAAAGCTTTCTCGATTCGAGATGTGACCATCCGGTTCGCTCGCCGGAGTGCAAGGAACATCTTCTGAGCTTGATAAACTCACGTGTCCCAAAGAGCTTCTACGTTCCGATGAAACCGGATGTGGATTGAGAGTCGATAATTGCATTCTATTTCATGTTACCCATGAAGTCGAAAAAATCATCATGAATATTTGTATCCATAAGTGTCAGTCCCTCAATTGCGCATCAAGGAACAAAATTACCTTCATTCAATCTGTCCCTGTCGAATCGATCCAAGGGAAATTTTTCAAGAGTTTTTGGGTTCTTCGATCCCATAAGTTGGCATCTCAAGGAGATTGTGGAGCAGATTTATTTTTTGCAGGAGACCTGGTCAATATGAGTTCATCTTTATTATTTCAACCAAAAAAAAGACACAATCCAAAATCAATTTCTCTCCCCCGCCATTTTCAGTTTCCTGCTTCGATCGCTTTTCTAATATTTTCGATTGCGCGTTGAAGAGCTTCCCTTTCTGTTTGGAATTGATCCAATTTGTCCGCATTGAGCTGTTGAACGTCGGCCGGAACCTAAAGAACCGTAAATATCACAAAAACGACACCTGAACTGTCCCAACAGCGTATCTACGATCTCACCTTTTCTTCATAATTCGGGATACTCATTTTCTTACGATACCCCTCGATCTGCTTTTGAGTTGCGTCAAGCTTTTTTTGTATCTTTAATTGAACTTGAGGAAGGTTAACAGTTCCATCAGGATCTAGTCCGATTGTTATTCTATCGTTGACGACATCTGTGATCTCTGAAGTGCCCATCCCGACAGTAAGCTACAAAAATGGAAAAAGCCGTTACTCATTGGAAATGCAGCGCGGGATGAATGTGTGATGCCAGCGCAGCCTCTACTACCAGCAAGTGGGGAAGTAGCACACAGAGAAGAAGTTAGCTCTGACTGGCGAGAACGTATGCGGTCTGAAAACGTACTTTTCCGATGCGCGCTAGACATTCCATCTCGTCCAAACGAGCGCGAATAAAACAGTTCAAAGAATCAACGTTCAATGAATCACTGTTCCCATCAACGAGACCAATGAATCCCGTTGGTTTGACTGAAGGAGGAATTTCAAGGGTCGCACAGAGAGATCGGAATTGCTTGACGACTCCCATGAAAATATTGAATTGATCCTGAAAACAATGAAGAAGCATGAAACTGGGAAAGACACAACGCTCGAGTAACATCAACCAACATGTGGATCAATTCAAAAATTGCCAAAATAATGAACTATCACAAGTCCACGAATAAGACTTTTCCCAAACCTGTCAACATACATCGAGCATGGGATTCATCCACGCAATTACTGATTGAGGATAGTCAGCAATAGAGATGGACTCCTTGCGGGAAAACGACGGTGGAAGTCGTTGAAACAGTTCTTCGGTCACAAATGGCATCATTGGATGCAACAAGCGAATTCCGGAATCCAAACAGACAAACAAAACCTCCAGAGGAGTTCGATCGCGAGACTCTTTAGCCAGACGGGGCTTCAACAATTCAAGATAAACGTCTACATAATTCGTATAGCCAGAAATTGTATGTTGCTTTGACGGCTTCACCAAAGTCGAATTTACTCAAAGCCTCATTTGTTGACTTGCAGCATTGAGACAAGCGATGGAGAATCCAACTGTCGGGCCATTGCAAGCGTTCGTGTTGAAAGCCTTGAGCATGAAACTCAGATTGGGAAATTCTGTAAAGCGAATCGCGTCGCATTCCACAGTTTATCTGCAGAAGTGGCGGTAACCAACAACACGATTCACGTCCAAATTAATACTGCGACCTTGACTTGTATACGCCAGTAAACCATACCTACACTCGAACACTGACAATAAAACCAATACCAAAACCGGAGTGACATTCCCATACATCGTGGTATCCCATCATTCCCACATGTTGCCCCTCTCACCGTAAAGCATCAGCACCACATTTTTCAATTCCCTTTGGATAATCTTTCTTCTGAACTTCAATGGCTCGTGCAACTTCTTTTTCGGCAGGTTCCCATCTCGAAGTCTTTCATTCAATTCTTTGAGAGTGATACCTTCGATGACGTCTAGAGGATCAATGACGTTTCCCAAACTTTTTGACATTTTCTGACGGACTAGAAGAATGAAACCATTTTCAGCAAATATGTAATTGTATACCTTCCCGTGAGCATCACGAACGAGTGCATGCAGAAGAACTTGTTTGAACGGAAGTTGATCGTGGAGTAAGAGGGACATCATCACCATTCTAGCCACCCAGAAAAACAGAATATCGTGTCCTGAAAAAGAAGAATGGGACAAGTATGAGGGATACAAGAATGGGACAAGTATTCGAAATCAAAATAAATGATTTTGATCCGAATTAGAGACAGATAAGGGATAAATGGGGTAACAAAGGACAAACAATAGGCCTGTCCCAGTCTCATCCTGTATAATCTATCTATATCATCTTATTACCAGTTTCAAGTAATGATGTTGGGAAGAATCCCCGCATGTCTGGAGTGTCATTAGGCCATCCCATTACAGAAAATGGAAACAATCCAGATGAAAACCAAGTATCCAAAACATCCTCATCTTGTTCTAATACGAAATTCGAATGTCCCAATTTTGCTGTCGCTTTCTCTTTCGCCTCTTCAGCTGATCTCGCAGCAACCCAAAGTTGAGGTTGATCGCCCTCATTTGGGACAAGAACGCGATAAGCTGGAATTCGATGACCCCACCATAATTGACGAGAAATGCACCAATCTTTGATATTCTCAAGCCAATAAAACCAAGTTTGTTTGTGATGGGAAGGAACAATCTCGAGTTCATCATTCCGTACAGCCTGAAAAGTAAAGAAAAGAGAAACTGTAAGTAAAAAAAAGAGAAGCGAAAAATACACAAGAGATACTGGGACATACCGCAACAGCTCTTCCTGCAACATCTTTACAATCCATCCACCACTGAGGAATCAACATGTATTCGACAACATCATCACTTCTACTGCAACGAGGGAGTTGCATCTTTTTCTCATTAGGAAGTTTATCGACCATCAGTTTCAATTCCGTCAACTTTTTCTCATTTCAACGCGACAACGGAATCGATGGCATTCCTGCAAATTCTCCTCCATTCTCGTTTATTTTTCCGTCCAACGTGAAGACATTAATGCATGGAAGATCTGACAAACAGGATCAAAGAGTCTAATCGAATTGGAGCCAACAATAATGGCGTAAGCTACGGGATCGATAACAATATGGGATGAGAAGGAGTGAGTGAGGTGTAGTCGAGAATGGGATTCTACGTTGATGGAATCCTACGCTGATGGATGACATCGATCACTCACTGTGTCTCTTTCCAATTTCATAATCATTTCTATCATGCGCTGGAGTGATTTTAACAGCGCCTGTTCCAAACTCGATATCAACGTGTTCGTCAGCAACCACGCGAATATCGCGATCAGGGAAAAACGGATGAATTAGGCGTTTGCCGACGAGATGCTAAAAGGAAACCAGACAAAAACGTCTCAATAGACAAGCATCGGACTAAGTATTGAAGATAGAACAAACGCAACCATATGCAGCATCATCACATCGCTATCCTACATCGTCATCTATTCGACAGCTTACTTCGTAGCGCTTGTCTTTTGGGTTGACAGCAACTGCAACATCGCCAAGCATTGTTTCTATACGCGTCGT
>NW_026578792.1:0-21632 GCF_029603195.1 Condylostylus longicornis
AAAATGGCCAAGAAACCAGTTGTGACGGCCATGCCTTTCGAACGTGACAGATTTCTGGGTTGAGCCACAGACGGAGATCGATCTTGAAAAATGGTTTTCCGATGCCACGTGAAAAATCAAGGCCCATGTGGCGACGACGAAAGTTGTCTTGGATGTCATGGGGATAACCTGCGCAACAGTTATGTGTGATCCAATCCATCAATATGTACGGACCAGCTCTCGTATATGTCGAGGATCTTGCAGAGGAGATTGAGGATGATGTGCTGGTAAATCCAAAAGTACTTGGCGATAACCTACGGAGAAAATCATTATCGGCGGTGACGGGAATTATTCGCCGAGAGGTGGGTCTGGTCCCTTTTCTGAAGTTCGTCCTCTCATCAATCCAGTTAGAACGGGTGCAAAGCTGAGTGGGCAGATGAGGAAGTCCCTCGCATAATCGGTCCACTACGGCAGGGGTGAAGTAAGAAAGAATGGTCCTCAAGGTGGCAGCTGGGTCGTCGTTCTTGAACTTCTTTACTAGATGCGGTTGGGTGTCTTTGTGCTTCACGGATATCATCATTTTCTCCATCGTCTTCGCTTGGTCCGAATCCAAGACTCTTCCATGGTAAGAATCTATTAGAGAAGCGGAGATCGACTCGCGTTGCATCGAGGCACGCACGGAACTCATTGGGAATTGGGTTTTTGCGTTTATCAAACCACGGTACTAGCGTAAGAGGACTACGCCAATCGTGTGGTTCGGAGGCTTTCTTTTGACTGACCCTGAAGCTGCCACCAGATGAGGTTAAGTACGTTTGGCGTTGCATGGGAAGTCCGGACCGCGTTGTGGGGCGTTTCCACAGGGGAACAATCGGGGAACTCCAGCATCCCTGGCCTGATTGCATTGAGGGAAAATAAAGAAGGTTTTCCCCATTTCCGTTTCGACTGCAGCAACTCTTTCTGGACGTGCTAGTCGGAGCACGAAGTCTGGAACTCATGCGAGTCTAAAATCGGCCACAGAAAGCTTGACATTGCGAAGCTAGGGGTAAGTTGTAGAATCCTTTCGAAAGGTCAATTTGTCCGATGTAGGCAAATTTTAAAAGTTCTTCCGCTATTTTTAATGAGTCGATAGAACGACTTTTATACGGAACTTCAACACAACGGCGTCAACTGATGTGATGGAGTATTCGGACGTCCGGTTATCTCGGCCAGCCATTCGGTACCGATCGTGTTGAGAAATCGTGGCTTATTGGAGGCTGGTCCGAATCGTCCATTCGGATTCAAAAAGTGGTCCAATTCTGGAATCTCTGTATTGTGAAACCGAGCCACACATGCTTCATTTGGCTGCTGTCGAGGTTGACGTATCGCCCACTGCTCGTATGTGTCAGTCTTGCTCCAATTTCTGACATCTGAGGGAACTGTAATGAGGGGATGTCTTCTCTCTGTCGCTTGATGTGGGCTTGGAGTTCCTTGAATGCTTGTTCAACAGTTGAATTGATTCTAACTGCTGAGAACACGAATAGCTCTCTGACGACCTGAACAAAGGCTCCTTCCAATTGGTCTCTGCAATCCGGATCTCTTGAATTTTGCTGACGGTGCGACGTTCGAACCCCCAAATGCGCGTTGGTTAGTTGTTGGACGTAATACACGTTGTGTTCTCCGATGCTGGAGGGATTTGTCTCGAGATATTTGGTGAAGGAGGGCCAGCTTGCTGTGACGTTTTGAATGAATCAAATGGGCGGCGAAAGCCACTTTTGCGACATAGTCAGGAAAACATGCACCTAACCTAGCAAGAGTCATACAATTTTTCTCTAATCTTACCAATTTTGGTTTGATGCCATAGACAGTTGTTAAAATCTTGCATATTCTCCTCCCATCTTCACTGCTTTTTTCTGCTATTTTATCTATGGCTGTCCCTCTGTTAACAAAAATAGCAACCCCTAGGAGAGCATCCAACAGAGTCTGTTGTGGAGTTCTTCCATATTGAATTCCTCTTCTGATGAATTCTCTCTTCAACATGTCTGCATTTATACCACCGTATTGAATCCATCCAAAGACAGTTGACAGAAGATCGCTCAACTCAGTTGAACCTAAATCCAGAGCACCACTTGATTTGACGACAGATTCCAC
Organism: Condylostylus longicornis; assembly: GCF_029603195.1. Classification (NCBI taxonomy): domain Eukaryota; kingdom Metazoa; phylum Arthropoda; class Insecta; order Diptera; family Dolichopodidae; genus Condylostylus; species Condylostylus longicornis. Next base: position 2,107 of record NW_026578792.1, read on the forward strand.
TAGATCTGCCACCTCATCTACCCTCAGGGCTTTCCCTGCTTCAGTTGCTTTTTTTGAGGTTTTACAATCCAAGAGCTCCGTCCTACAGACGTCCCGTTGTGTCGCGGATGGGCAAGTGTGAATTCAACATCATGCGGGTTTTGAACGAACGGATGGAGTTTGGGGATGGAACGTTCTTTGCACTTTAACGTCATTCATGACGGATCTCAGATATTCGTAGGAAACCCTTCCACGAGGTCTTGGAGATGGCCATGCCCTTTAAAGGTAGTGTCGTAGAGACGAAGGACGGCTCCATGTTCTTCTAGGGATTCATAAGTATTCTTTATGTGAAAGGCCTCCGGGTTACTGAGTCGTTTCCGACTAAAGACTTGCTCCGTTAGAGTCAGGTTATTCAAGTAGTAAACATTTGATTCTTCAATTTTCTCCGGCTTGAGCAGTGAAGCAGGTCGATGTTGCTTCTTTAATGAACGAAAAGGCTTCGGGGTGAAGGATCCAGCTGGCCTTGCTGACCGCCATTCCTCGTTCTGCTGATCCCTCGATCGTAACAAAATTTGAATTGTCCTTTTGGGCAGAACGGACGAATGCATGGACTAATGGACGGAAGGACCTTCCTTCAGTTCGAAAGAAATGAAATGGAACAAGAATGCAGTTCTTCTGGAACCTTAGTAGAAAGTCGACTGCGAGGCCTGATGGGCCCGACGTGGATTTCAACATGTTGGGGCATGACATCCCGTAAGGTGAACGTTGCTGCAACTTCAAACAAACATACTCTTGTCATAGAAGGCGACGACGGCTCGACCGACTTTGGATTCTGGTCGGAATTCGGAATAAAGCATCCGGGCGAATTGGGCCTCGGCCATGAAGATGCCGAAACTGAATGTGTCATGGTAGTTGTAACACTGCCCGTGTTCTCCAAATGGCATCATACGGAGATGTAGGGGAACAGCATCCTCAGGAGTGAGTGTCCCTCAAGATGATCGTGGAGGTGATGTCGTAGATCCTAGTGAAGTTTCTTCTCTTCTATGGCAGAATGCCACTATGGCTCGTCCGACCTTCCCAACTGATGGGCGAGAAATCGCTCCAATAGAAGGACATGAAATCTTAGAATCCATCTGGAAATCTGAATATGAGCTTCCAATCTCTTGGCAAATTGTCTCACCGTTTACAGTTCGATACAACAACTGTCCGAGCCAGATTGCCGGATTGAAGTTCACCGCTGGGCTTGGAGTGTCTCCTTGTGCTTCATGCAACCACACTTCAGCCTTGAAAAAGGGGGCGGGAGGGTTCTGGAGGTTCCGGAGGAGCTCCAGCTTGTCTAACATGCCCATTAGGTTGGCCCGGTCTGGAGTCATGGGAACGACCTGGCCTGGCACTGTTGTGAATAGCTCGGCCGGTGGGGAGTTTAGTCATGAACTCCATTTGTTGTAGAGAGGCCGATCCTTTGTAAACACAAATCCTATCGCCTCGGCCATGGAGGTAGGGCAACCCTTCGTAGATGGCCAATTGACAAATGCAAGGTAGAAAAGAGAGAACTGGAGTTTGGATCATGTTCGAAAACGAATTATTAACGAGTCTACGGCCGATGGGGTGAAGTGGCTCACGATGAAATGAATCGCCTCGGCAGGAGCACGTGCTTCATGTCTTCTCAACTCCAGTTTGGGTGCAGGGTTGAAAAGGGAAGTGAGGCAATCCATCGTAGAGACGGTCAACGGTAGAGGGCATGAAGAATGACAACATGGACTCTTGAAGTATCCCCAGTCCGGGAAGATTCTATTCGAGGAGGAGAATCTGCTGTTACTGAGACGAAGGTCTTCTTGATTAATTTAGAGGGCGTCTTGTCGGTGCTTCCTCCCCCAAGCGATGGTTCCGCATCTGTTTAGTTTGATGACTCTTCTGGCATCTTCAATTGGGAGTTGTAATCGATCCACGAGTTGACGACCAATAACATTGACTTCGGCGCTATCAAGCATGGCGAGAATTCGAGAGGAGATGGATTGGGAGAAAATGAAGGGGAGTAAAGACCAGCGAGAGTTTGAATTCCTTTGCACACAAGAAGACTGTGGGCTTGGCCCCGTCACGAGAAAGGTCCCCAGAAGTCGATATAGAGGCTTTCGAATGGTCCGGTGAACGGGTGCTACAGTATCTCGAAATTGCGGTCCGTGATGCGTCCGTAAACAGAGGATGCATTTTCTCACATTGGGAATGTCGTGGTGGTAGAATGTAAGCGTTCCCAAGCTGCTTGTGACCGTCAGAATTAAGATGAAGCTAAGTGTTGTGAATCTCATTTTTTTACTGCTTGAACATCTCCGACGTTCTTGGCGTCCTTGATCTGCTTCAAGGCTCCACGACTTCGGAAAGGCCGACGATTGCTATCAACTCTTTCTCCTAATGTGAGGTGAAGTTGGAGCGAGAGAATAGATGAATAGGAACGTACCACATGTGAACTCCAGAGAAAAGCTTGGCGGCTGAAACGTTTGTGGAAGCTTGAGAGGGACGACGCTTGCGTGGTGTTGTGGAGTGCGTGGAGGGGGGGAAGTCCGTCATGTCCCACTGTGTATCTTTGGTCTTAAGGTACCAACTTCTGGTGGAGTGGAGGAACGGTCTCTTTTCGTTGTAGTCCAACTCGGGGACCTCGTTGCAATAGAAGTGGCCAATTTGGGTGAAGCGAAATATACGACACATGAGGTGTTGTAACAATGGCGGCTTTGCAAAGAGCTGGACTGAATGCAGCAATACATTCCCCCGTTCCTTCAATAAGTTCCTCTTGGCTTCTGTCATTTCAACGTTGATCAGAAACTTCCCAGAGCTGATCCTTGAATTGCAGCTTTTGTCTTGATTGAGTTTTTGTGTTCGAAGTATACTGAAATATCTTCTTCGAACCAAATATCAACTGCATCAAATCTGCATTAATCTAAGGCGGTGGCTTGGTTGAGAAGAATCGTTGTAAAGCTGGATTTCCGAGAAGACAGTCTGGGAAATTTCCACGATGTAAAACGCACATCGGACAGAGTTAGAACTCCGCTTCATCGCTCCACGCGAGTTCCAGATCACACCCAATCTCCTTTGTTATCATATTCCTTATCTTGCGGAATTTCTCGATTGAATGAGTTGGAGCTGGAATCTTCGTTGACAGATTCAAAATGGAAAATCGACCGATGTATTGCGTTGGATCGGGAATTACAATTTCTGGGATCAGACGATGCTGGTTCTTCTTTTGAAAACGGGAATTTTGGAACTTCGTGTCGGTCAAGTGAGGAATTTCTCGAGGGGATTCTCGGACTGTTCTTCGCAGACTGATTCACTAGCCAGATGCTATCTGGAGTTTCTCAGCTAACGATGTACTGACGCTGGGCAAGTGAGAGAACATCAATTGACTGGCTGATTGATTTGCTGACTGGCTGATTGATTTGCTGACTGGCTGATTGATTTGCTGACTGGCTGATTGATTTGCTCCAAGGTGACTCCAATTCTCAAATAGCCACGATGAGGGACTGATTCAGAAGTACTTCAGAAATTCGGCGCAAGTCTCGCTCGTTGAAATTACCGGTTTGTGATGACAGGTAATGTGGCGCAAGCTGCAGATTCGTCATCATCATTAGCCGATTGACAATCTCAAAGCCCAACGACGCACCTTTGGAGAATCAGCAAGTGCTCTAGGGATTTGTGATTGGAGAATCAGCAAGTGGCCTAGGGATTTGTGATCGCTGTACAACTACATCTTGAACGAGAATCTTGGAGATTGGTCATGAAGGATCGGTACTTCACTACACCTCCTTTCATGAAGAATACCCAAACGAAACCGGTGAGTTGGGCACCACGAATATATAGCTTCGGCCATGGATAACTCAGTGAGGACGTAGACTTGGGTGGGGCTACGGACTACGAGGGAAATCGCTCCCACCGGCTGGAAAGTCAAATCTGGAGGTAACCTGAAGACCGTCCGGACGAAACTCTCGCATGTGTTGACGGTAATACCCATCTCGTATGGGCAGTGACCATGTTGCACGGCCAGGACCACCCAAAGCACTCCGGTGTAACGACGTCGATTCAGGCAGTCACTTGTCGGTGGAATGACGGAATTCTCAACTGGAACCATTTATTTACTGGTCATGTCCAGTGGGCCGGGTACTTGCGGTGGCAGCTTGAAACTTTGTTTTAAAATTGCTGCGAATTGAATCATAAAATTGGCGGCAGCTTGAAATTCCCACAACTTTTCGTCTTTCTTCAGGATGATCCGAACGCGAACTGCTCCATAATGAGAACTTCTTGGAAGTTTTCTTAATGAGGAATTATTGAGTCGCGCTCATGTGAGACAAACCCATTCGATAAGATACATGGCTGAGACAATCCATCACCAATAAACGCAATTAGTAGGTTGCATCTGAAGGAGCGTTAATCCAGATTGGGGCCCTAAAAAAAGCGCTTCTCTAAAATCTCCGGAACTCTTTCACATTTCATATTTTGAAATTTCCATATGGTTTCGTCGGGACCTCTACTTCGACTCCAAATCTCCGCAACAAATCAGTCCATTATCACGAACGCCGGCAATTGTCCTTTAAGCTGGGTACTAATGGTTGAAGAGGGTTCGAGTGATCCGAGTGGTATTCGGAAATGGGGATGACGAAGCTAACGGACGAGGTTCCAGATACGGAAGGGCAGGGCGACTTCTCATTAACCTGTTCAAGCAACTCGTTGATCTGGCCCTCATACAATTTTGCAACGCTCTCTTTCGAGAACTTTCCCTCATAATAGACAAAAGTTGTCTCGTTATTACCGCCAACTGGGCCGCACAACACACAATGAAGACATGCATATATCATTTGCTGCTTTTTCCCATCCAAGATAGCAGGGACGGCTCCCTATGACCCGAGACGTATTCGCACAAGAGAGATTTGAAAACAGCTTACGAGTGTGGGTCTGTGAATGTTGTGCACGATAGATTGATCGCGAAATATTGGCGTCTTGAGATTGATTTCCCTTCATTAAGAACTCGAGTGGTTGGTGATCTGATACAACGTATGTGGCTTGGTGAATCAGTTGTGTAAACTGTTGCAAAAGCGAAAGGATTTTATCAACCGCGACTTGAAACATGGACTCAAACAGGCCACGATGCGTCCGAAAAGCGGTGTAAGGAACTGCTACTTCATCCATCAAAACCTGCTATATTGACTGTCAATATTCATATGGACAATGGCCGTGTTGTAACTTTTTATCAGACCATCGAACTAGTGTGAGGGGGTTTCTCCATTCTGATCTTGAGGAGTTGTGCTTGTTGGAAAATAGGAGGTCGTTTACGGCGTACGCACATGTATACGTAGACTTGTTGAATTGCCCGATGTGAAGCAACAGCCAAATAAACGGTGGGTTGTTGCTCGGGTTGCATCAACCGATCGTCGAATCCGTCCAATTCCTTATAGGAAGACCGGGAGCAGAGCATGCTGCAACAGTTTCACGTAGGGGATCTCCTCCCACGAAGCATTTTCTCGAAGTCGGCGCCTTTGATGGTCAGATAACTTGGAGTTCTTGGAGTTTGCGAATTCACACAATCCGTCCTGGATTAGTGACCACGTTTGGTTATGCTGCCTGGACAACTACTTGACATTTGAAACATCGGAATGTGCGTTTGGGGCATTTCGATTTCCATTTTCAAGGAACTGAGTCTTAGTCGCTTGAGCATGCTATAGGAAAAAAAAAGGGTCAATATTAATGTCTTCAACTTTAAACCTCCACCTTCAGAACATTCAAACGCAACTCACCCCTCTTTCCAAGTCGCTCTAAAGAGAAGCAAATCGTGGTTCTGCGGAAGGGGCTTTTCTAGTGGGATATTCCAGTATCCCCATCGTAAGTCTATGGCAACAAAATAACGAGATCCGCGGATGGAACTCGCAAGATACAACACAATCTCCAAGTCAGAACTCCCTTTGACACGCTTGCTTCTCTCGACCCAACTAGTGCGACATACAACTTAGCAAGGCACTCTTCAAATGTCTTTCCATGGATTAATATATCATCGAGATATCCTTCCACCAATTTGAGTTGAACTTGGTCCAACGGACGTTACGGGCCAAGACACGAAAATCCCGAGCGAAGGAACTGGCCACTGTGGAACTCGTTGATCGGCGTTTTGTCTCAATCCCAGAAATTTTATTCGTTCTCAGGGACAAAGGTTGTAAGTCGTCGGAGTGAATGGGTATCCGGGCGATGGTTCCGACAAGTCACGTACGTCCCTAACTTCACTCTCAATTGACGGATTCGTTGGAATTGTACAACTATTAGAGATCGTTGAAGTTCTCCTTATGGAATCTTGCGATATCCTTCATCGTACTTGGTGAGAATTCATTGATTATCAATCTAACCGGATCACTCTTTTCGTTATAGATCTTCATCATCGGCGTGGCCATTGGTGACGCAACCGTAACTTCGGGTTGGATGAAAGTCCATGCTCTAGGAGGTACCGTATTTGTATCCGGGTCAACGTGTACGTGATCGGTGGAGGGGAGAATCTTGTGTGTGAATCTTAGTACCTTGAAAGAAATTCTACAACGCATATGCTTATTAGGAAAGCCGAATAAGGCATATACGCCGCCGGGACGAGGCAACAGGAGAGAGTACAGAAGGGGCTTCGAGAGTTCGATCTCCGTTCGTGGGTCGAAAGGCAAAAAATCCAGCCAATGCCGGAAAGGATCACCACGCCACATTGTTCTTCTCAGCCAATTGTTGAGTCTTGTCAAACTGATTAGTTCATAAGTCCACTTCATTTTGACTCAAAGGCGCGTCTGGGATTCAACTTCCTCTAGTCTACCGCAAATCTGATGCCTCCCTCTTTTTTAGGTGCGAGCACCGGATAAGTACAGTAGGGGCTAGTAGATGTTTCGATCACACGGTCCTCCAACATTTTCTTCGTCTCCCCGTCCAATGCTTCCTCGTAATGCAGCGGGATATGCCTTGAGGGTAAACAGATAGGACGGTTATCCGTGAGGGCAAAGTAGTGGTGAACTCCCTTTGCCTTTCCGTAACCTGCCGTTGTCCATAACCTCTTGGCTTTTATCAATCTTTCTTTGATCCGTAGTAACACTGGAGAGGACAAATTACTGTCTTTTAAGGACGTCTCTAACTCGTCAATCCTTCTTCATTTCCTTCAACCTTTTCGTCTTGATGATTTCCGATCTGGCGTCGATGATCGCACGCACTTGATGAATGGCATTCCCAAAACAAGATCCGTGTCCGGTACATCGATAGCAAGACAAGGCACAGTGATTAAATGTCCTTGGGGAAACTCCATTTTCACGAAATACCAGTCCGAACACCGGTCCAATCCTCCAGCAATCCCCTGTACCCCAAACAATCGCAAATGGTTCTTCATCTCCTCCATTTTGTCCCCACCCCCGTTGTCCAGCACAGCAACACTTAAACTGAAGATGATTCATCATGATCAAGAGATTTGACCGATCTGGAGAGAAACTTGGCTTCCACTACTGAAGACCGTCAATTTGATAGGAAGAATTACCATTGTGCCAATGGTTTGGAGTCTGGTAGAGTGTGATTCCGTCCAGTTCAAGACGAAGCCAGACACTTGTTCTGCCTCCATTTATTGCTGGTTTAGTTTGGGCATTTCTTCGTGGTCATAGATAAGAAGTTGAATTACAATGCTTGCTATGTTTTGGTAAATGCTCCCCTGTTGCAACGACATCTGTTGCTATTGATCTCCGGGCATCCCAAAGGTGAACTCGCACTTCCTGATCATGAAGAAGCATCCGTGTTCCACACACTTTTTGAAGACGTTTTCGGGGCGTCGAAGCAAATCATTAAGGGCATTGTCGTATATAATAATGTCGTCAATATGGGTTAGCACACCATTTCTTCAACCCGCCAATTATCTTCTTTTGCCCTGTCACAACGCACGTGTGCAGACGAGAATGGGGAACTGTTGGTGCGCAAGTTCTCCTGGCATCCCAAAAGTGTTTCTTCAACCGGTCATCCCACTTCAGAAGGCGGATAAGGGAGTCCTTCGTACAGCAAATCGATGCTTTTTAGGGTGAACTGGTCCCAAATTCCCCTTATTTGCTCAGGTCAATTATCTTTTTTTTGAATGCTCCCCTGTAACAACGACATCTGTTGCTATTAATCTCCGGGCATCCCAAAGGTGTTTTTCTAATAGTTGTGGAAGATCTGTTCGCTTTGCGCCGAAGGTGGCTTGCAATGAATTCCAGATTTTTTGAGGATCTTCGGTTTGGTTTGCTCTTGTATTCTGGTCCTAGCATATTGTATAGCAGTCCCTTCGCTGTATCGCAATCCATCTCGAACGCTTGAAGCATTGAGTCGACTTTTCAATTGGCCAATTTGCTGTAACGATTGACAGTTGGGGCATGTGATTAAATCGTCTCTTCGCCGGGTAGAGGAAAAACAAAGATGTCTTGAGTACCCCTGGCTGTTAATTCCCGATTGCATGTGATGTGAAGGGGTTCCACACCATTCCACTATCCACGTGTAAACCGCAAAGTCGAATGGTCTGCTCGATTACGAGAACTACACAGTTATTCTCAAGCAATATCGCAATACTTCCTTAGATTCAGACTTTCAAAATTCGAGGGAGCAGCGAGGGTATCCACTCGTTTCCATCTGGCACTGAAAAGGGAGGGACAAGGTACTTTGCACAAGCTGGTCAGATCTTACCTGCACAATTGAAGTTTCCAAGGTAAGACGCTTGGTCTCGCGCCTCAGGGGCGAAAGATACTTGCAAATTTTCATATTTCTCCGGGAAGCGAACCTCAGCTAGTGACCTGATTCCATGTCGGAGAAGCCATAGACCGGCTGGTCAACTGTGTGGTGTGAAAAACTTTGTCCTCCGTCAAATCCACTAATTACTCCTCGCGGGATCTAATCCTTTAATCACGGAGCCGTTGAATGGACTGTAAGAAAAATACTGTCCACCGAGTTGCGCTTCTTCGCATTTTTCATCAAGCGCGAACCCGATGCTGAACTCAGTGATAACCGCGTTGCATCTGAGGTGGGACGCGAAACAAGTAGATGACGACCGTGTTGGTTGACCTTATCGTTTCTGCAAAGGGAGACAGTCAGCGGAGAAGCGGCTGTAGCAGCGTCCCCACCAGCGTCGTCCCTTGATGAACAGAGTGAAGCGCAGTACTTCCAGATACGAAGTAAAGAGCATGCGGAAGATAAACCAAGCATGATCGGGCCGACGACGCTCTCTCTCTGCGATTGTTTCGGGCTGAGACGCTGTTTTTCGACCCCTTCATAGTTCTTGCCAAGTGGTTTCTCTGAGTGTAAGGAGTCTGAGTGAGACAATAGATAGGCCGAGCAAAAGAATGATAGAGAACTGCCTGAATGTACGTGCATTCGACCAAGTCATGCACCGAAACGACCGTATTTACGCAGATTTCTGTCAAAGATGAATTCCCTTAACATCTGGAATTCTTTGAATCAAGTTGACAATCTTTGCAGACCATCTTCCACCGGCAGGAACGTACAAGACACCGGGCAAGAGAAGAGAATGGACACCAGGCCGGAGGAGGATGGAGAGGAGGACGCGGGAGGGGAGGAAGGGTCTTCCGACGTCCGACGCCGTTTCGACGGTGAAGAGGGGGTTATGGAAAGGCAGTTGGGCTTGGGCATAGGGAGTATTTCTTGGGCTGGTTCTGGGGATGGTTCTGGGGCTGGTTCTGGGGCTGGTTCTGGGGCTGGTTCTGGGGCTGGTTCTGGGGCTTGATGGCTGATAGTGCGTACCAGTTCTTGTGGCAAAACATTCTTGGATGGTGTTGGAGCGATTGTTGGTGAGGCGGGATCTTTTAAAGCATGTGGATTCGTAGTGACCCTCTTTCTTGAAGAAGGGAGTCGTCGCCCGATTGATGTCGCTTGCTTCCGGCTGAGACGCGAGAGAATAGTGTTGCGACGCCAGACAGCAAAGCAGACGAGAACGGATTCATTGCGGCAGCTGAAGAAGAGTAACACGTTGAGAATGGATTGCAGTGGGGACAAATCCACGGAGAAGATACTTTGATCAAGGATACTATGTCCTGTTACAACATGGATTATGGGAGAGCTGTTGAGAAAAGCACGTCCACATGCTGACTTATCCCGCAAAGAAACACAAAACCCGCACGAATAAACGGATAGACCATCTTGAGAAAAGCGGCAAAGATGAACAGTTCTGCACAAATAGCCAGAAATTTCTCCGGGCTTAAAAAGCGTCGTCAATAATCCATCATTTAGGTCAATCGTGATGTAAAAAGCCTGATGGGCGGCGAGTTGAAGGATGTCCCAACGTAATGGGCACGGTGGAGATGATGCGTTTGTTAAGCCCCTGTAATCGAGGCACAGTCACCATTCTCCCGACGGTTTCTTCGTGAAAACAGCGCAAGAGCCCGAAGGGACTTTGACGGTCGGATTGCCTTTGCTTCTAGGAGCTTGTCGATTTGCTTGTCGAGCTCTTCTTCCTCTGGAGGATTTAGAGGTCTTTGATTGATGACCGTTCCTAGGTTGAAAACTGCTTCAAAACGTCGGGTTGGCTGGATTGGTTTTAGGCTCTCCCAAACTCATTTGCTGGCTGAGTCAGCTCTCCTTTTTCTGGTGACAGGGCCGGCCAACAATAGGAGAATTGTCGATCTCATTGTATCGGAACTGAAATGGAGGAGGGGACGACATCCACAACAATTACGACATGAGGTCCCTAGTACACGGGTACCGCGGATCACGAGAACCGTCAATTGATCCGAAAGAGTCGTAATCCATGAGGACAAACGTGCCTTTGTGGAAGCGAATATTGCTGAAGCCAGGACGTCAATCCAAGTAGGTGAAATGTATACTGCAGTTTGAAGCAAGAATGGTGATTGCCTTCCAAAATTCATTCCAATGATCAAACAGGAATTACGGACTTGATGAATGGCCTGCTGTTAGCAACCCACGAACGTCTGCCAACTGCCATGCCGTTGTGTTTGGGATGGCTTGGGTGAAGTCCATCATAGTGGCATTTTGGACAAAGGGACAAATTTTGGGAAATGTTGTCCAGCCTTCTTTTTGTCGAAACACGAGCGGGACAATTTCTTTTGTAATTGGGCTACCCTTGCTCAAATCCTGCATTATAAACCAAAAGGAGTGTTCTGTTTGATTTTGAGACTCTGAAAATCCCTCAATTCGTTGTTGGATCTTCAGCATGGTGATAATACCGGAAGAAAATGTCCACTTCCCACCCCAAAAGATGAGAGAACGGTTGAATTCATCTCCAATGTAATGAGGTTGTGCGGCCTTCCACTCCAAGTTATCCTTGTGATGTTCTTCAGACCACCCAACAATGAAGCTTAGCCTGTGATTCGATGTCAATATATCTTCTTCAAAATCGTAAATCCCAAAGCGTTATCAAATGGCACGTGCAATTCGTTGACTGTGAGGGTTCTGTTGGAGAAACTGTTGACAACTCTATGCCATTTTCTGAAGCTCTCCGGAAGTTCTGCACACAGAGAAAGCCAAGACGTCAAGATTGGGACATTTGAGGAATAACAATAAAACAATGCAACAAGCACCATTACGTAGTAGTCATCGAACCAGGAGCCATTACGAAACGACCACAACGCAATCTACCTGGGGTTTCAACTGGAACGCACGCTACATTCTGATTCACATCGTTCATAGTTAACTCCTGCTTCGCGGGTCCTTCCGTCACTCCAATCTTCCTTGCTGACGACGTCTCCTTCAGGAATATCCTCTGGATTTGCGAAGAATTTTCCATCTCTGGTTTCATGCGAAACAAGGTGGAGTGACGTTATTGAAGATCGGGTCGTTGCGCAGGCTGTATGCACTCTTAGCATTTCTGGCCAGGTCGATACTGGTGGTGACCAGTTGAAATCTTCCAAATCTGTGGGCCATCAATTGGCAATTGGACTAGCTGGTTTGTGATGTTCGGAATCCCCATGGTACGGTTGAAACGTTCCCCTGGGGGAATCCTCCTAACTCGCGAATTTCGGCAGGGTTGTCCGTACCGCATGGAGGGGTGTTCATCGGCTCAATTCGACTGACACCCGACTTGAGATGGGAGGTACGGCAGACCTTCATGGAAAGTGTCCACGGCCGCCGGCGTGAAGTGACTCACGATGAAATGGATCGCTTCAGTCAGTTGGGCTAGTGGTTTCCCAAAAAAAGGCAACGTCCGTCCGCCAAATTGAGTTCTTAAAAGACTTGATGCTTTGAGGAGTGAATGTTCCTTTTCCCTGTCACTGAATTTGTATCGTTCAACTCCCCTCTCCTTCAAACTCCCTCGACATTGGTGGTACTGACTTTCTTCCCGTTGTGTAGTCTGCGGGCAATCACTCTTTTCCCCCTTGCTATTGTTGCAGATAGATAACTGCGGCTCGTTCTTCTTCAGACATTGCATCGCTGGAGAATTCTTCTAAGGATGTCTTGAATTTGGCCTTCGCTATATTTGCACAATGGAGAATGTTGAAGGTACAAGGGAGTTTGCTTCTGACATTTTGAATTTAACAATCTTAGCGGCTTGTAGATGAAAAGGAGGTTGGGAACAGAAATTCAATCTTCCTGATGGCTTGGCCAACCGCTTGCAGGTCATTAGAAGTCTTGCAGATTCAAAACGGATCACTGAGGCGAATGTCTCGGTAAAGTCTAGATTTGATGGAAACCTTGAGCCACTAAACGAGTATTGTTGAGAGTAGGTTTTCCATTTTCATCTCGTTTTGTTTTGAAGACGAACTTTGTCGATAAGCTATTAGCCGTCTCGGTTGCGGTTAGAATCCAAGTAGCGGATTCCAACATCCTTACGAAATTCCCTTATTGAGGAGACGATTAGCCTGGACGACATCAACCGGCGTGGGGAGGGTAACCAGACAACTTTTGTACTTCACTTGCCACCGTTAGTGAAGTATACCCAGCAAAATCCTGTGAATTGCTTCGGATCGCGCAAATTAAGATTCAGCTGTCATGATGCACGCCACATCGTCCTAAGCGAGGAAACACCTCCATTGTTGAGGTTCTGTTGAGGTTCAGCTGTCCTGACCCACGCCACATCGTTCTAGGCGGGGAAACATCTCCATTGTTGAGGTTCAGCTGTCCTGACCCACACCACATCGTTCTAGGCGGGGAAACATCTCCATTGTTGAGGTTCAGCTGTCCTGACCCACACCACATCGTTCCAAACAGGGAAACATCTCCACTGTTGAGGTTCACCAGTCCTGACCCACACCACATCGTTCTAGGCGGGGAAACATCTCCATTGTTGAGGTTCAGCTGTCCTGACCCACACCACATCGTTCTAGGCGGGGAAACATCTCCATTGTTGAGGTTCAGCTGTCCTGACCCACGCCACATCGTTCTAGGCGGGGAAACATCTCCATTGTTGAGGTTCACCAGTCCTGACCCACACCACATCGTTCTAGGCGGGGAAACATCTCCATTGTTGAGGTTCAGCAGTCCTGACCCACACCACATCGTTCTAGGCGGGGAAACATCTCCATTGTTGAGGTTCAGCAGTCCTGACCCACACCACATCGTTCTAGGCGGGGAAACATCTCCACTGTTGAGGTTCAGCTGTCCTGACCCACGCCGCATCGTTCCAAACAGGGAAACATCTCCACTGTTGAGGTTCAGCTGTCCTGACCCACGCCGTATCGTTCCAAACGGGGAAACATCTCCACTGTTGAGGTTCAGCTGTCCTGACCACGCCGCATCGTTCCAAACGGGGAAACATCTCCACTGTTGAGGTTCAGCTGTCCTGACCCAGGCCGCATCGTTCCAAACGGGGAAACATCTCCACTGTTGAGGTTCAGCTGTCCTGACCCACGCCGCATCGTTCCAAACGGGGAAACATCTCCACTGTTGAGGTTCAGCTGTCCTGACCCACGCCGCATCGTTCCAAACGGGGAAACATCTCCACTGTTGAGGTTCAGCTGTCCTGACCCACGCCGCATCGTTCCAAACGGGGAAACATCTCCACTGTTGAGGTTCAGCTGTCCTGACCCACGCCGCATCGTTCCAAACGGGGAAACATCTCCACTGTTGAGGTTCAGCTGTCCTGACCCACGCCGCATCGTTCCAAACGGGGAAACATCTCCACTGTTGAGGTCAAACACTTCAAAGTTACAAGTTATTCGGTGTCCTGATTCCTCTTGCACGAAAGTGTCCGCTTCGCGGTCCTATGAATCTTCGTGGCTTGTTGATCACATCGTCAAGAGTGCGTGCCACTTGCATCCAGTTAGGTGCATCTTTAAATGAGACGCTCTCGTCTGAGGACCCCTCCAGTTCGCTACAAACAGTAGCTTTCTGTTCAGAGGACATTCTGCCAATCTGATGCGTCTAACCAGATCTAGACATTAGGTAAGATTCTCTTTGGTGCTTAAAAGGGTCGACATCAACATGAATCGAAGTAGTTTTCCCGCTCCGTGATGAGATGTTTTTTGTACTACACTGGGCATAGTCACTCAATAACCTTTTTTCTCTTTTGGGCTCGTCACCTGCGGGCATCGCTTGTCACAATGGGACTGAAATTCGGGCGCATCAATCCCCTTCGCGCACTCGTTAATACAGAAATTCAGCTTGCAAGCTCTTCGTTAGCGCAGATCTTAGAGACAAATGAGGATTGTCACTCTCCACTTCTTCCGTGCACGTCGATTTTTCCTTGCGCTTTGGTGTTTCTGTCGAAGATTCAATTCCTCGCCGATTTAAACAGTTGCTTGTCTGTGGAATGACAGGGATGGATTTTCAACCGGAGTTGTTTCTTCATTTACCATGACATTTCAGACATCACTTCGTTCACACATGTTCCGTGATTCGACCGGGGGTGTAACGGTGATCTCTTGTACCTCCGCTTTTTGTTATCCCGGTATCGTTCTTCTGAACTATCCGACTTTCCTTTCTTGTAGTTCTTTTTGTAGAGCACCAATGCTTTCGAATCATCTCGGTGGCTGCGCGGGCTTTCATCTTCGGATCGGACTTCGTATACCCGGCGAGGTGGAGAAGGTGACCGGGTTTCCTCTCTTGCAACCTCGCAAACATCAACAACATCAACAGGCGTGGAGGTCATTTTCGATTAAGCGGAAATAAAAATTTAAAAGAACTGAAATCGAAGAAGAGAAAGATATGATTGTGATCATTGAAAGATATGATTGTGATCATTGAAAGATATGATTGTGATCATTGAAAGATATGATTGTGATCATTGAAAGATATGATTGTGATCATTGAAAGATATGATTGTGATCATTGTTACAGTTCCTACCTTTCTCTCAGTTTAGTGATTCCGTCGTAGATGTTGATGATCGGATGAGCTCAAATTTTATTACATTTTGATATTTATAATTTGATCAAGTAGAGTGACTTTAGTGCAAATAGAATTACAAATCTGTTGCAAAAAGGTGCGCAATTGGCAACGGGCTTCAACAACACGACACTTGCACAGTTGGACACTGTGAAAGGGGTGGTTGGAGAGTTACTGACGGTGACTGAGCAGGAACACGCGCGCGCAAGAGAAAGATATGCCGCGAAGACCATTGCTAAGCCTTTGCTGAATTCGATTTTATAGCCTTTCTCTTCTAACCGCTCGACTGATAACAGATTATAATTAACTAACTGGCGTGACAAAGAGCCAAGCGAGAAGTCCTAACCTTGGATTGTTCTGAGGAAGAAGACTCGGATGTGGTTCAATTATTTGATGGTGGTTCAATTATCTGATGGTGGTTCAATTATCTGATGGTGGTTCAATTATCTGATGGTGGTTCAATTATCTGATGGTGGTTCAATTCTCTGATGGTGGTTCAATTGTCGGAGGTGATGATGATGGTTGACCTCTGACGGGGAAACAATAATCCTTAAGAAAACAAAGTACGTTGAAGTTGAATTATCTGTAGCTGGAGTGCCGCTGAGAGTTATTCTTGATTCTGGTTTCTGTGTAGACTTGATGTTTGAAGCAACCGCGGAAAGACTAAGAATAAAACTTAATCCAGACAAACAGAAAGTTTTTATTAAAGATGTACGATTGTTGAGGAATAACATTTCAATCCTTCAGACTGGCTAATTCTCCGAAGCAGCAACTGATTTGGCGAGTACTATTGAAGACCGTAAATGATGTTGCGAGAACTAGATCGGTTACGATAGTGGCATGAGTAATTCCGGTCTTTATCTCTTTTCTTGCATCGTTCTTGTTCTTTCACCCAAAAGTCTTTTCGTCTGGAAGCTTCGTCCCAGGCATCTTTCTCCTTCCTTCCTCGAATAGCCAGTGATGAGTAAGACAATTAAACGTCGCCTCATGGAATTTGATGTCGTTGTATTCAGAGAGTCAACCATTCCATGTTGATCTTTCTGAGTTGACGAAGACATTCCTGAGTAAACGGAGTGGGGTCCCAGTTTTGGATTCAGATTTTTTTGATGCTGCAATCTTTTCCCACCGCTGCAGACTAGCTGATACTGTTAACTCTCCGAACATCCCCAGAGAGTATGATGTTTCGGATGCATCGACGTTGGTTATCGAGATACTTTTGTATAAAAAGTTGATTTTTGGGATTGAGTAATGAGATGAAAGCTTTCATAAGTGAAAGACTTCGGGTCCATGCGTGACCCCAAGGAAGATGACAAAACGATCTCGTGAATATATTATTTGGTGGGTGGCGGTTTCATTCGTTGACAGGTTTCAATTTTTCCCCACATATCAAGTTCCCCCATTGGGGGTCTAACAAAAGAATTGGTCATACACTCATTTTTGCAACAGCTACCGGTCTTTGAATTGAAAGGATATTCAGCAGAATTCACACTGTCCCATTCCTGATCAGGTTAAGGCACAGACGACTTGGATCTACTCTGAATAGAGCATCATAATGAAGAGCGTATTGAGTGTAGAGAGGAGCGTGTTGAGTGTAGAGAGGAGCGTGTTGAGTGTAGAGAGGAGCGTGTTGAGTGTAGAGAGGAGCGTGTTGAGTGTAGAGAGGAGCGTGTTGAGTGTAGAGAGGAGCGTGTTGAGTGTAGAGAGGAGCGTGTTGAGTGTAGAGAGGAGCGTGTTGAGTGTAGAGAGGAGCGTATTGAGTGTAGAGAGGAGCGTATTGAGTGTAGAGAGGAGCGTGTTGAGTGTAGAGAGGAGCGTGTTGAGTGTAGAGAGGAGCGTGTTGAGTGTAGAGAGGAGCGTATTGAGTGTAGAGAGGAGCGTGTTGAGTGTAGAGAGGAGCGTGTTGAGTGTAGAGAGGAGCGTGTTGAGTGTAGAGAGGAGCGTGTTGAGTGTAGAGAGGAGCGTGTTGAGTGTAGAGAGGAGCGTGTTGAGTGTAGAGAGGAGCGTGTTGAGTGTAGAGAGGAGCGTGTTGAGTGTAGAGAGGAGCGTGTTGAGTGTAGAGAGGAGCGTGTTGAGTGTAGAGAGGAGCGTGTTGAGTGTAGAGAGGAGCGTGTTGAGTGTAGAGAGGAGCGTGTTGAGTGTAGAGAGGAGCGTGTTGAGTGTAGAGAGGAGCGTGTTGAGTGTAGAGAGGAGCGTATTGAGGGTAGAGAGGAGCGTGTTGAGTGTAGAGAGGAGCGTGTTGAGGGTAGAGAGGAGCGTGTTGAGTGTAGAGAGGAGCGTGTTGAGTGTAGAGAGGAGCGTGTTGAGTGTAGAGAGGAGCGTGTTGAGTGTAGAGAGGAGCGTGTTGAGTGTAGAGAGGAGCGTGTTGAGTGTAGAGAGGAGCGTGTTGAGTGTAGAGAGGAGCGTGTTGAGTGTAGAGAGGAGCGTGTTGAGTGTAGAGAGGAGCGTGTTGAGTGTAGAGAGGAGCGTGTTGAGTGTAGAGAGGAGCGTGTTGAGTGTAGAGAGGAGCGTGTTGAGTGTAGAGAGGAGCGTGTTGAGTGTAGAGAGGAGCGTGTTGAGTGTAGAGAGGAGCGTGTTGAGTGTAGAGAGGAGCGTGTTGAGTGTAGAGAGGAGCGTGTTGAGTGTAGAGAGGAGCGTGTTGAGTGTAGAGAGGAGCGTGTTGAGTGTAGAGAGGAGCGTGTTGAGTGTAGAGAGGAGCGTGTTGAGTGTAGAGAGGAGCGTGTTGAGGGTAGAGAGGAGCGTGTTGAGTGTAGAGAGGAGCGTGTTGAGGGTAGAGAGGAGCGTGTTGAGTGTAGAGAGGAGCGTGTTGAGTGTAGAGAGGAGCGTGTTGAGTGTAGAGAGGAGCGTGTTGAGTGTAGAGAGGAGCGTGTTGAGTGTAGAGAGGAGCGTGTTGAGTGTAGAGAGGAGCGTGTTGAGTGTAGAGAGGAGCGTGTTGAGTGTAGAGAGGAGCGTGTTGAGTGTAGAGAGGAGCGTATTGAGGGTAGAGAGGAGCGTGTTGAGTGTAGAGAGGAGCGTGTTGAGTGTAGAGAGGAGCGTATTGAGGGTAGAGAGGAGCGTGTTGAGTGTAGAGAGGAGCGTGTTGAGTGTAGAGAGGAGCGTGTTGAGTGTAGAGAGGAGCGTGTTGAGTGTAGAGAGGAGCGTGTTGAGTGTAGAGAGGAGCGTGTTGAGTGTAGAGAGGAGCGTGTTGAGTGTAGAGAGGAGCGTGTTGAGTGTAGAGAGGAGCGTGTTGAGTGTAGAGAGGAGCGTGTTGAGTGTAGAGAGGAGCGTGTTGAGTGTAGAGAGGAGCGTGTTGAGGGTAGAGAGGAGCGTGTTGAGTGTAGAGAGGAGCGTGTTGAGTGTAGAGAGGAGCGTGTTGAGTGTAGAGAGGAGCGTGTTGAGGGTAGAGAGGAGCGTGTTGAGTGTAGAGAGGAGCGTGTTGAGGGTAGAGAGGAGCGTGTTGAGTGTAGAGAGGAGCGTGTTGAGGGTAGAGAGGAGCGTGTTGAGTGTAGAGAGGAGCGTGTTGAGTGTAGAGAGGAGCGTGTTGAGGGTAGAGAGGAGCGTATTGAGTGTAGAGAGGAGCGTGTTGAGTGTAGAGAGGAGCATGTTGAGTGTAGAGAGGAGCATGTTGAGTGTAGAGAGGAGCGTGTTGAGTGTAGAGAGGAGCGTGTTGAGTGTAGAGAGGAGCGTGTTGAGTGTAGAGAGGAGCGTGTTGAGTGTAGAGAGGAGCGTGTTGAGGGTAGAGAGGAGCGTGTTGAGTGTAGAGAGGAGCGTGTTGAGTGTAGAGAGGAGCGTGTTGAGTGTAGAGAGGAGCGTGTTGAGGGTAGAGAGGAGCGTGTTGAGTGTAGAGAGGAGCGTGTTGAGGGTAGAGAGGAGCGTGTTGAGTGTAGAGAGGAGCGTGTTGAGTGTAGAGAGGAGCGTGTTGAGTGTAGAGAGGAGCGTGTTGAGTGTAGAGAGGAGCGTGTTGAGTGTAGAGAGGAGCGTGTTGAGTGTAGAGAGGAGCGTGTTGAGTGTAGAGAGGAGCGTGTTGAGTGTAGAGAGGAGCGTATTGAGGGTAGAGAGGAGCGTATTGAGTGTTCCTGCTGCTTCTCATTCAGTGTAAATTGTTCTCTCAGTGTAGATTGTTGATTGATCTCTCAGTGTAAATTATTGATTGATCTCTCAGTGTAAATTGTTGATTGATCTCACTTAGTAAATTGTTGATTGATCTCTCAGTGTAAATTGTTGATTGATCTCACTTAGTAAATTGTTCCACTCAGTAAATTGTTGATTCATC
>NW_026578793.1:0-22763 GCF_029603195.1 Condylostylus longicornis
CACATTGTCTCCTCTGTTTCCAGTCAATTTGTGTGCCTCAATTGCATTGACTCCGCCAAGCCTATAGTAACGCCCTGACGGTTCTGGATCCAGCATGTACCTTTGGCAGTCGTAGTCTCGACTGCAATCAAGAAACTCCGCCATTTCATCGGCTGGAGCTCTCGCACCCGCTCGAGTCGCATTCCTAAACCTCCGTGGTCGCGGCGCAGTCGTGCTTTGAACGTAACTTGCAGAAACCGGAATGGGCTCTTGTTCCACGAATTCCACCAGCGGGTGTCCAGCGAGCTCCTTAATGAGATCTTCAGGAGAACGATCCCCAAAATCTTCGGGGTTGATCAGGTGGTAACGATCCAGACGGTGGCGTTTTAGCCCTTCATCTATTGTAACGTCGTCAGCCCCTGTAGATTTTACCCCCAGGGTTACAGAATTTCCCAGAAGCGGTCGCGATTTTGCAGAACCGAGCAAGCTGGCGATTGACTTTGTCTCAGCTTGGACATCTGGGCTTTGCGGCACCTCTTCCTTTAGCCGAAAGACTATTGGACGATTCTGAGAAACCGCAATACTACAGTAGAAGAAAAAAACTGAAAGGCAAATAGTTTTCATTTGCGCAGTCAGTTGTTTTGCATCAAGATGCCGTTGGCATGCGTTGCCTCTGATCTCATTATAGATTCTGTTCCTCAATTAATAAATGACAAATAACGTTCAGTGATTTGTTTCCTTTTGGCACAATGGTTCTTTTTTGGTTTCGTCAAAATACTTAAAGTACAATTTTTCTATGTTTTCTTCAAGAGTTTTATTCACTTATCGCAAAATAGAGTATCCCGTCGATGGCGACAAATGGCTTCAATCAGTCAGAAGACTATTAAAGAGATATTTCTATCGGGACACAATTGTTCATTCTTCGTCTATTGTGCTGCTGCCAGCATATTGATACGTGATGTCATCCCGAACTCTTTCAGGAAGATCTCCAGTAACATGAACGGCGTAGCACGCTGGAACAGCTTTTTCTAAATTGACGTAACGCCCGACCCAACTTTGATCTGGTTTCATCAAAGCGATCAAGCTGAAAAGGTAATGCGTGACCAAAGAACGAAAAAGTTTCCTACCCAGAGAACTGGCTTGAAGTACACTCCCACACCTTCGGTTTATTGCCTCGTAATTCAAGGAAAGAACAATTGGGACATCCCAGTCCTACAAACTGGAAAACTCGGAGTAGACAAATCTATTCCCAATTTTCTCACCTGCTCCTCCGTTGCAATAACCTTACAAACAAGACAGGCACGCATTTTTGTAACGATTTTATCTTTCGTGGCTTGAGTTCCATCCCGTGTTCGAAATGAAACCGTTTTCTTCTTTCCCCTTGGAAGAAATCTGAAACAAACATGCTTCAAAGAGTTTCGCTAAAACAACTTGCCGTTCAGCTGGATCATTTGCATCGTGGTCCCTTCGCCCCATCGTGGCAACAGATAGTCCCATTAGGACCGACCTTTTCAACGGGCCTGCATGCTGTCGCATCCAATTCACGTGAGAAGTTGGTTCGTGATCTGTCAAAGAGCTGTTGCCGAACCGGCGGATGGGGGTGCGAGAGTGGGTTGGGGGAACTATGACTGAAGTTGAGGGCCAACCTTTTAGCAGGCACCAAGTTTGTACAGCCGTGGGACAAGGAAAAAGGAAAGCTCCCAGACGTGGGAAGCGACTACACAACACGCGGACACAGCGATGGAAAATCTGTGCCATGACTCTAGTGGACGATCACGCCATCTAGCTACCCTATGACTTTACGGCTCATATGGACATCGTGTGGCGTTGTTCCTTTAAAGAACTTGAAATAAAAAATTCTTTATTTATTCACCACGCCTGCAGAAATTGCATGAGGGCAGCAGGAAATAAACTCTAAATGAGACATATTCTCGTTGAATGGCCATAAAGAATCCGATGCTCTGCTGCAATGGACCCTTCAATACCGAATTCGGGAGACCAAAACGCCAGAGAAGACAAAGAACCTGGTTGCGACGATGAGGTAGAGGAAGACCGAGATTTCCCAATTCCCGTCAGCAAGTCCCAAAGTGGGGAACAGATTTCTGACCGCAAGCCCGTCAGCAACGACAGGGAAACTCATGGGACAAAATCTCATCATTTACCCGGAGAGCCGCATGAGAATTTCCATGTTAGATTTGAATTCCAAAAGAGATCGAATTCTAGTGAAAATGATGATTCAAATGATTCCGATGAAATTTCAAGCGATGATGATGGAGACTCTTTCCTATCGTCGCTTCAACCCCGTGTTAACCAGATATCAGGTTTTTTGAAACATTTTGTGGAGACGAAATCTACCGCTGTATCTGATTACGTGCAAGAAGAATCGATGAAGGATTTAAATTATTGGAAATTAGCTCTTTCCTCCACTGCAAATGAAGCAAGTCAGCGGCTGTTTGAGTCCCTTGCTGATTGTTGCGGTTCGCGAAAGGAGAGGTGTCCTTCTGCAGTAGGTCGCTTTGATTTGTCGGCTAAAGTGTTTCGGTCATTTCCAGGCAGAGATACTTGGAGATCTTCTTCCCAGAGATCAACACTCATACATTCGATTCTGTTTCCCCCAAACCGGTTGAAGATGAAAAACCTCTGGTTTCCACTTTCACTTCAGTCAAGCGAAAAAGTCTTGATGCTTCCGAAGTTTATCCTCGAAATATTCCCCTCAAGTTTCTTGCAAGGGACGCTGGTGTTTCTATCACGTATAACAGTGAGTCCCAAGATTTAATGTTTTCATATCTTCTGCTCAGATGGAACAAGAGACTCTGCAAAACACGGAGCAGGAGTCACAAAAGCAGCAGTGCTGAGGTAACAAAAATGCTTGATCTGCTACCAAATCTGTATTTCCTCTTAGAGTCGGAGATGTTCGAATTGCGGTTGTTGTGATGGGACGAGGACCGCACCGTACTACAATGACCACTTTTGTTGTCATAACCATTCTCAAGAGGCTCCTCAATAAACTGTACCCACTTCACAAAGTCCCAGAAATTGTTCCACAGCCGCCGGACTTGGACGTTCCGTTGTTCCGAGCGCTCACATCGATCGTGTCGCCCCTCTCCCGGAACGAGGAAGGACCGCGGGCGTGGATTAATCGGATGACGACGTCTCTGATGCAGCCGCTAGCTCGGATCGCCAGCGGAGAATCCAACGATCCTGGAACGGAACTGATTTCGCGTCCACGAACCACACGCCTTCCTCCTGTTTTGAAATGACGAAATCTTCTTGTGAATCAGGATCCCCATCCAGCTCGCATCATTCCGATCTTCCCGCCAAGACTGAAGGACCGCCTCGTTTCTCGTTTCCTGAATCTCATTCAGCTCCGATTCGCTTTCTCCAACAATCTCCGAGACACCTTTCGCCCCAGGGATCTTCACCTCCTCGTCAGTCTTTTGATTCGTCGTCTATTCAATCCAATGAATCAGTTCTGTCCTTTCCTGATCGTCTCACGTCTGGCATTCGCACTGAGTCCCAAACTTCACCAATAGACGCACCTGTTGTACGGAACAATTCCGTCTCGTCGCCAGACTCTTCAAGAAACCATCGACTTTCTTTTCCTGACTCTTTCGATCCCTCGAGCGTTTATAGATCTCCACGTCTTGATCATCGTATAGAGTCTCGTCACCCTGACTTGCGACTTGAACAGCTTCACCGAGAAGAACTTCAGAAAAAAGCAACTATTGTGGATCCCAAACACGGGTCTCAGCTTCTTCCGTTTACGCCAGATTCGCTCGAAAGCCTTCTTCTTAACACCCTCACGCTTAGTGAGTTTCGTTCACATGTTTCCAACTTTTGCTTCCCTCTTCTTAGCAAATCATGATCTAGAACGAAAATTTCCCCTCGAATCTGTTTTCAGTGGAGCATCTGTAACGCTAATAATGACGCAGAAGAGCACAGGGTTGTTGGGTGTTTCGCATCTTGGCTGTTTGAAGGGCGTCGTAGCAAAAGAGCTTCCAACCAAAAAGCGTCAAGGTATTGATTCTCAATCGAATTCACCATTCTCGAATCTTTTTAGGTTCACGTTGGGGTTTTCGCAGATCAAGCAATCCCCCTGGGCGATACCGTTCGGAATTCAAAGCAATTCCGATAACGACCGATCACACGCCAAATGACTCCACAGAAAGAGAGCGCGTTGAACTTGCAGGTACATTTCCCCGATTTTATTGGAAAATCGTTCATTGTCCAGGTGCTCGCGTTTATATCTTTCTTGCTGGAAATGTGGTGGAGTTGAGCAGTCGAAGACATCGCTTTATCAAATCAACGGTAAGCATTAGATGTTTATTTGCTGATTTTAGTTTGTTTTCTTCAGAAAAGGAAATTCCGTGAAATTCGGCGTCGTGAAAAGGAAAAACTGGTTGAGGGGAACAACCGAAAAGAGGAAAATGGAAAAGAAGAAGATACAGAAGAAGAAAACATAAAAGAGGAAAACAGAAAAGAAGAAAACAGAAAAGAAGAAGGTGGTTCCAAGTCATCCTTCGCTTCTCTGAAATGTCTTTTCAGGAAAGGATGGAGCAAGTAGAACGAGCGATGAGGAAGACGGGCATTTGTTTGCAGTTGATGAGGATTCAGTAGAAGAAGAAGAAGATCCATTTGACTCACTTTTCGAAGGTGATGATCCAACTTGTATCTACGAAAGACTTGTTCTTAAATATCCGAATCAAATGTGTGAGTATGTGATTTAATAAGGGTATCATGAAATTCTGATTTAGTTCTCCCAACTACGCGCGGGTTTGGATTTTCATCCATTTCAGAATATGGCGTGAGTTGAATGATGAAACAATATTTGGAATTTTTCTCTTTTCAGTTTTCTTCGATGCCGGATTTAACAAATGTTGCATTTCCACCATACCAGAAGGGATTTGTTGTTTTAGCATCAACGCCAATATGGGAGACATACGGTGAACCTCAGGAGGTTGTAGATTTCGTTGCTGATAGTCTTTTCTTGCAAGACAAATCTCTTGAGGTATGTTGATGGATTACGCAGGAAATTCGTCATTTATTCTTACAGGAAGCAGCCAACGCATTGGTGGATGATGCGCTGCATTACTGGGCCAAAACTCGTCGCGATCCCCAGGCGATAACATCTGTGTGGTGCTTCCCTTGTGGGTTGACGATTCGCTTGAAGATTCTCTTGCGGTTGAATCACCAACAGTTCGACCTCCTTCGCCTCATCTTCCCTTCATGAATGCGCCTCTTCAATGGCTTCACACTCTTGGGAATGTCTCCGCTCAGCGATCGTCGGAGCGCTGAACTGTCGAACGCTTTTTTCAGTGAATATGTTTTTGATGGTGTGCGTCGGAATTTCAATTGTGCAATTTTCTGTCGGACAACAGATCATTTAGGTTCAGTGAAACTCGTCCCATTCACTTTACTCTACCACTATTTTTTATATCGACTTTTTCAGTTCCCATTTATAGCTATGACGAAGTTTCTCGAGCTTGATAATTGCACCAGTCTGTCCCAAGAATGCGAGGAGAAGATCGCAAAATATCTTGAATGGGATCCTTGCCCAGAAACTCGCAATGAATGTCTCGCTCTCCTGAAGAATGCCGAAAAGAACAAAGCGGAGCTAGAAGGACGGTTTTTGAAGCGTCTCGAATTTGGGACTGCCGGTCTTCGTGGTCCAATGGGGGCAGGGTTCAACTGTATGAACGACCTCACGGTCATGCAAGCAACGCAGGGTCTCGCTTCGTACATGGTCAATCGATACGGAACAGAATCTTGCGCGCGTCGCGGAGTCTGTCTGGGATTTGATGGCCGATACAGATCACAGCGATATGCGAACGCAGCAGCAGCGTGTTTTCTGTCGAAGGGGTTCAAAGTGTATCTTAACAGCAAAGTCACGGCAACACCGATGAATCCGTACACAGTTGTGAAGCGTGGTTGTCTGGGAGGAGTTCAAGTAACAGCATCACACAATCCAAAGAATGACAATGGATATAAAGTGTATGGCGATAATGGTGCGCAGATTATTCCTCCGATGGACGGGGATGTTTCTTCATTGATTAACGCGAATCTAAAGCCTTGGGCAGAGGCACTCGCCCTTCTGGATCCTGCGACCGGAATGTTGCGCGATTCGAGTTCCGTGATCGACCCCTATGAGTCCACATTCAAGGAGTACATGGATGATGTGACTGTTCATTTGTGCACAAGGAAGGAAGAAACCGCTGCAAGTGATTTGAAGGTCGTCTATACCGCGATGCATGGCGTTGGATCTCCATTCGTCGAGGAAATTTTGAAACGATTTGGATTTGAAAAAAATCTTTTTTTTGTTGAAGAGCAAAAATTCCCAGATCCAGAATTTTCGACAGTTGCGTTTCCGAATCCAGAAGAGAAAGGGGCGATGGATCTTGCAATGGCACTAGCAGACCGAATCGGATCTCCAATCGTCATTGCGAATGATCCAGATGCTGATCGGTTTGCATGCGTCGAAAAACAGCGCGATGGTCGATGGAAGATTTTTCATGGGGATGAATTGGGAATTCTGTTTGGCGCTGAAGCTCTCGAAGCCAATCTTGCAAAAGGTGTCCCAAAAGAATCAATGCTTTTCATCTGTTCAGCTGTTTCAAGTCGAATGTTGCAAAAAATGGCGGAAACTGAAGGTTGTCGTTTCGAGGAAACAATGACCGGTTTCAAATGGATGATGAACAAAGTGTTTGAGCTTGCCGCGAAATCACCGGTCGTCCCGTGCCTTGTTTATGAGGAGGCTCTTGGATATGCGCTGGATATGCAAATTCCCGATAAAGATGGGGTTTCAGCGGCAGCGGTTTGGGTCCAGATGGTGACGCGACTCTACGCGAATGGAATGACGGTCGGTGAGAGATTAGATCAGTTGCGAAAAAAATACGGTTATTTCGCAAGCAACAATTCTTACTATCTTTGCTACGATAAAGACGCAATTGCAAACCTCTTCGCGGAATTTCGTGCTAATGGCAAGTACAAGACAGAATTGGGTGACTACAAAATCAAGCGTATTCGCGACGTGACCACAGGATTCGACAATGGACAACCTGGAAACATTTGCTCCTTCCCTCTGACGCCGTCGTCCCAAATGATTACAATTTTCTTCGAGAACGGAGCCGTTTTAACGTTGCGTACGTCAGGGACGGAACCCAAACTCAAATGGTATTCAGAAATGAGCGGATCGAATCCAGATGAAGCGCGAGTAGAACTTCAAAAAGTCGTCGACGCGACGATCAAGTATTTCATGCAACCGAACAAATATCCCTTAGAGATGCCGAAAGCCAAATAAATGTGCTCCATGAATGTCCATATTTTTTACATTTTTGTTGGGACATTTTCTTTTCGGACAACACATGTCTTGTGATGCAAATTGCTTGGCCCTCATTTTTGAATTTCGCTGGAATAGCGGTGCGTTGCCACAGGCAGGGGAGCATATAATGGACTTAGAACAGAATACGCTTGTTATGAATTTGCACATCTGTCACAAGTTTTAGAACTTTCATTAAAACATACTTTGACAATTCCGGCCTAATTGGTCTGATTGATGCAGAGCATTTGATCTCGTAACTGTTTATGTTGCCATACAGCCTCTAGCAAAATTGTGTTAGAGATGCCTGGAGAAGGGTTTTATTACACCAGCAGATATTGCGGCAACGTGATCTGCAGTCAAGTTCTACGAGAACCAATGAGCACTTCTAAGCGGACGTGCAGATGGGCGGGTGGAAGGTGTGCTAGGAACGTGTCCCGAATGCCAGTGGTTTGTGGATGGTGTTATAAGAGAGTTCCATTGAGACGAATTCACTGGCTGCCATTGAAAATCTTGTGTAAGCTCCTCTGCCAACTGCATTAAACTCTACGCATATTGAAAACAGCGTTCATCAAGAAAAAATCCACAGACTGTACAAAAGGATAAGAACACGTTGTCTACCTAGCCGTAGTTCCTCATGCAGTTGAACTGGGACTTCAGCATTTGTGCGATTTTGACACCTTCACTCCAGTTTCTAATAATGGCGGGAACCCGTTTACTCTCTCGCTCAGCGCGACGTCTACAGAAACAACGTTGTGCTTTGCCCTCTCTTCTTGCAAACACTCAAACTCCATGGTTGATCAGAACCACTCTTTCTCCAGTCATTTCAAATGGCCGCGGATTCAGCACCACAACATCTGCCCAACTCTCCAAATGCTTAAAGCCCGAGGCTGCTGGAGCGACCTCAGAGATTGACCCTCTACAAGCTTATTTCCCTAGTCGCCTCGTCACTTCAGGCTTGGGTGCAATCTTCGAACCGCGTTCCATCGCTATCATTGGTGCTACGGAACGCGCTGGATCAGTTGGACGTACGCTCGTCAACAATCTGATTATCGGCAATAAAGCTGGGGGAAATCGTTACGAAATCTACCCCGTCAATCCGACGCGCCAAACTGTTCTTGGTCTTCCATGCTTCTCTAACCTGGAGAATATTCCTGGTGATGTCGATATGGTGGTCATCGTCACTCCTGCACAGACGTGTGTTGATGTCATGCGCCAAGCTGCTGCTAAGGGAGTCAAGGCTGCAGTCGTCATCTCTGCTGGTCAGTTTGCTTTGATTAGGCAACTAGCTGCTTCCTTTCTGCTGATTCCTGATAGCCTTTTCCTTCCATCTCTTTTCCTTCCATCTCTTTTTCTCATCTCTTTTTCTCATCTCTTTTTCTCATCTCTTTTTCTCATCTCTTTTTCTCATCTCTTTTCAGGATTTAAGGAAGTAGGTCCAGAAGGAATCGCTTTAGAGAACGAACTGATTCGTGTCGCTCGTGATGCGGGAATTCGAGTGATTGGTCCGAACTGCGTGGGTGTTATGAATCCGAACATCGGTCTCAACGCGACATTCGCCGCGACGATGGGTCTTCCAGGAAACGTCGCATTTATCAGTCAGTCAGGTGCGATGTGCACTGCAGTCCTCGATTGGAGTTTACGAGAGAAGATTGGATTTAGCGCTTTCATCAGCGTGGGATCGATGGCAGACGTCAATTGGGGTGATTTGATTGATTACCTTTCTGATGATCCCAATACTCAATCAATTCTTATTTACATGGAGACTATAGGTAACGCAGCTTCATTCCTCTCTGCTGCACGTGAGGCGTCGTTGACGAAACCAATTGTTGTCATCAAGGCCGGAAAATCTGAACAAGCTGCTCAGGCTGCTGCATCCCACACTGGCTCGTTGGCCGGAAGCTACGCATCCTTTGAAGCTGCGATGCACCGCGTTGGCGTTCTAACGGTCGATACTATTCAAGAACTTTTCAACTGCGCACTTGTTCTTGGGAAGCAACCGCGACCAAGAGGACCAAGACTCATGCTTGTCACTAATGCTGGAGGTCCTGGCGTTCTTGCCACAGATGCAGCTGTGGGGGCTGGGGCTCAGATTCCAGATATCGAGGCGCGAACACGAGAGCGATTGAACGCATTCCTTCCAGCTGCGTGGAGCCATCATAACCCTGTGGATATTTTGGGCGACGCTCCAGCTGAACTTTACGCAAAATCTCTGGAAGTTTGTCTTGAAGACAACAACGCTGATGGCGTTCTTGTGATTTTATCTCCCCAAGATGTTACTGACCCTACTGGAACTGCACGAGAGCTGATCAAGGCAGTTGAAGCAATTAAGCTTAAGAATCCTCATCCCAAACCAATTCTGGCAGCGTGGATGGGAGGAGAAACGGTTGCTGAAGGATTCCGCTTATTGAATGAAGGCGGGATTCCTACATTCGCAAATCCGGATGATGCGGCGGCAACATTTGGAAAGATTTGGAAACAAACTGAAGCTCTTGACGCTCTTTATGGCGAACCTGAAAATCGAGCGACAGAGGATATAGCACTTATTACACCTGAAAATCGCGCCAAATGCATTTCTATTTTGAAGAAGGCTTCGAGCGAAGGAAGATCGCTTCTAACTGAAGCGGAGTCGAAACAAGTTCTGGACTCCTACGGAATCCCAATCGTCAAGACGATCATTGCGAAGACACCAGACGATGCGGACGCTGCTGCGAAGGAGTTGGGAGCACAACTCTACGCCGTCAAACTCAGTAGGGTTAATTGTATTTAATGCGGGATGAATTGCTCATTCTTCTATTGTTCTTTCCAGACTCGGAAACTCTGACGCATAAAGCGGATGTTGGTGGAGTGAAGTTGAACTTGAAGCCTGATCAAGTCAAACAAGCCTTTGAGGAGATTCGAGCTTCTGTTGCATCTCTCCATGGAGCGCAACATTTCCAGGGTGTTACTGTTCAACCGATGATGCGTTTGGATAAGGGACTTGAACTCATTCTTGGTTCGACTGCTGACGCTCAGTTTGGACCACTTGTCATGTTTGGAGCGGGAGGGACGATGGTTGAAATATTCAAAGATACCGCTCTCGCTATTCCTCCGTTGAATGACAATTTGGCTGAAAATTTAATGAAGCGTACAAAAATTTACAAAGCATTAAAAGGCGCTCAAGGCAAGCGATTCGAAGGAGTGAACCTCTCAAAGCTTCAATCAGTTCTTTCCAAATTTTCCGCCATGGTAGTCGATCTCGCCGAACACGTCGCTGAATGCGACATCAATCCGCTTCTCGCAATGCGTGACGAATTTGTCGCACTTGATGCGCGAATCGCTTTGAATCGCTCGGAAGCTCCCGCACTTGCCGTCCGCCCGTATCCATTGAATTACGTTTCAACAGCATCGCTGAAAAATGGGACGCGATTGACTGTTCGACCAATCCATGCTGCAGATGAAGATCGACTGATCCGCTTCCATGAAGGACTTTCACCGGAAACTGTTCGTCTTCGATATGTTGGAGACTGCAGTCTGTCCCGAAGGACTTCGAAAGAGCAAATGGTGTGTTCAAAAAGAAAGTTTGTTCACGACTCGTTCGATTTCAGATAAAAACGTGTCACGCTGATTATGACCGTCTTTTGACTCTCGTTGCCGTCAATGACTCCCATGAAATTGTCGGTCTCGCTCAATTGGAACGCCCACCTCCCAATCATCTTCATAGAGAGACGGCAGCAGTGCGAATGATTGTTGCAGATGCATTCCAAAAACTTGGGCTTGGTCGTACTTTCATGAACCAAGTGATTGAAGTGAGTCGATGGTTAAAAAATGCGGATGTGGATTGAATTGTTTGCAGATCGCGAAGAAGGAAAACTTACATCAACTCAATGCAGCAGTTTCTGTTGATAATGCAAGTTTTATCTCTTTGGCAAGCAAGACCGGATGGGAAACCCCCACGCAGCCTGATTCTCAAAATGTTGTTGTTTGTTCACTTCATTTATAAACCGCTTTGATTCAGTTTCTTGATCTATTCGTTTTTTGCAATCTCTATCGGTTTTGCTAACATTCATGAATTAGTACTCTACCTTTTGAGTCCCCAAAAGAATACGAATATCTCAGAAGCAAGAACAGCAAACGGGACTCCTGTTTAATTGGGACATGACGGGTGGTGGTCGTACCAGGTGTCCCACATGGAACGCGTGACAAGTACCGTGCAGATTTTTTTTTTTGCTCCTCCGATTTTTCGATATTTTTAACCTCTCATTCAATTTATCTTACAATGTCGAAATTTTCGCATTTACAAAGAAATATCAAGTACGAGTCCCTTGAGGACCGTTTCAAGGTTTGTACACATTCCTACGTCCAATTGTTTTTTCGATTTTTTTCCATTTTTTTTCAGCGCTACCATTTTTATTTCACGATGCAGCAGGAACAACTTTCCCGAATGTATCATTCATGTTTAAATGAAATCCGTCGCGGCCTTGAAATGCACAAGGAGTCTCCAAATAAGTGGCTTCCTGAAAAATGCTCCATGATGTTTTTGGACACTTGCGTCAAAATGGTTCCAACTGGGCGAGAGAAGGGGGTAGGGTTATAAAACACTGCGACACTCAATCCACCATCCATTTTTGCAGGTCTTCTATGGAGTTGACTTCGGTGGGACAAACCTGAGAGCCATTCGAGTTGAACTTGATGGAAATGGCCGCACAACAACAAGTCAAAGCCGCTGCAACATCAGAGACGATGCTGCGGCTCGCCATCTTCCAAAGGGCCTTCTTGACAAGAATGCAACTGCTTCAATGTTATTCGACTCGATTGCACGTCAAATTAAGAAAATTATGGAAGAGAATGGCGACATGGAGAGGGTGGATCCTGTTCCTATTGGGTTTACTTTTTCTTTCGCCATCGACCAAAAACGTCTCGATAGCGCAATTTTGACTGGATGGTCTAAAGGATTCGAAACAGGAACAGCGACGAAGGACGGCGTTATAGGGCGCGATGTCTGCTGTCTCTTGGATGTTGCTTTGGAGCGTCAGAACGTTCCTGCGAGAGTCGTTGCTGCGCTGAATGATACGGTAAGTGTTGCTGCAAAATACAATGACTTCTTCTTAACCCTTTGTTTCCTTTTCAGACTGGCACAATGCTTTCTGCGGCGTACGAACGTCCGAGATCTCTCCCTCCTTGCATGATGGGAGTGATTCTTGGGACAGGACTAAATGCTTGCTATTACCAACCAGCTGCGGGTGAATACAACTATGCTGGGAACATCATCAACACAGAATGCGGCGGGTTCGATCGTGATTTGCCGTGGAACATCATCGACATCGAAGTTGACTTTGCATCGACGAACCGCGGTCGTCAACGACTCGAGAAAATGCTCTCAGGGATGTTTTTGCCCGAACTTTGTCGTCGCGTCGTTCTGAAAGTCTTCCAAAGTGAAGCACCAAAAGAAGCATGGACCCACGAAACAATGCCAGGAGAATGTTGTGGTGCGATCATCGCGGACGATTCCGAGGATTTGGCGGTTGTGAAGGAGATTTTGGAGGAAATGTGGCAGTGGACTCCGCCCCAGGAACACGTAGAGAGGGTGAAGGCGTTGTTCGTTGCCGTCTTCGATAGATCGGCAGCTCTTGCTTCAGTGATGATCGCGGCTCTTGCAAAGAAGACGGGAAGGCTTCAACCAGCAATGGGGGGCCTCACAGTTGGGGTCGATGGTTCACTCTATACACAAAACATACTCTATCGACAAATGCTTTGCAAGCATTTGAATTCTGTTCTTGGGGAAGACACAGCATCTCTGATTCATTTCGCTATTGCGGACGATGGAAGTGGAAAAGGTGCCGCAATTTTGGGCTCTGCAATTACGGCTGGAACAGAGAATGGCCATCGCCATCATTAACCTTAGATCAGTTTTTCAAGTTTTTCTCATGTCTTTGTGGGAACTTACTAGCTCAAAAAACTCTGTAAGCGGAGATATGAAAATGTTGAGTAAAAAGACAGCGCAAAACAAATAACCAAAACAGAATGCAAATTCAGCTCAGCAGCTCCAAAGCGCTGAACCATCCAAAGGCTTCGACAGATTGTTTTGCAGCTTTGAATCCAACAGAAAATTCAGGGTGGCGCCCATACAAGAATTTCTTCAACCAAAATTCCATTTGAGGGCGGGCATTCGGGATGTCTGAAAGTTCGTTGCTATTAAATTCACTAAGAGGAAGAAGCGAGCGGTTGCTTTCTAATATTCCAGCGAGCCATGCCGCTGCAGCCAAGTGGCACAAGCCTTCCTCAAACAGAAACGGATCACACGGCAGCATTTCCGAACATTTCCTAGACTCTTGTCGTGTTTGGCGTAGGCAATGGAGAAATGCGTGAATCAGCTCATGAGCTAGAAAAGCACCAGAAAGCCACAAAGACAGGCCCCGAAGGAGGAGCACTTCTATGGCCGGCTGGCTGCTCGTACTTCTAACAGGATTACAAATACAGACTCCAAATGTGGT
The DNA here is from genome assembly GCF_029603195.1 of Condylostylus longicornis. NCBI lineage: Eukaryota > Metazoa > Arthropoda > Insecta > Diptera > Dolichopodidae > Condylostylus > Condylostylus longicornis. Next base: position 13,768 of record NW_026578793.1, read on the forward strand.
GGCAGGGAATCCTTCGGACTGAAAATTTCGAATGGACGTTCGAGCGATTGTACGCTTCGCGGCGATAGACGAAATCTCTTCCACATTTGCTAAACGAAGGTTGATATTGGGAATGAGCGACTGAAAAGGAATGCGCGTGATTTTGGATAAAAATTGGATGACAGAAGCGAGAAGGGATGGAAGATGGAGTGGCGAGGCTTGTTGAAGGGAAGCACAGGGTTCACACATCTTCAGAGCCATTGAATTCTCACCACGCTTCTGTCCTACAGACGAAGAGGTGCGTCTCTCACAGAAGACACACATTGGCAGATGGCTACAGCATTGCCGGCACAAGACTTCTTGAGGCACCCAAAGAGGGTGGCAAAACCCATCGCCAGACTCAGTAATATTCGTGGAGCAATAAGTACAATACCGATGGCTAATAGAGCCTTGAATCGCCATCGTCAAACAAGGAATTGATTACAGAAGTCTTTCGATTCATTGACTCTCTTGTTCCACTGAATCCGATGTCATCGGCAAATCTCACAGATTGCTGTAAATATTCCTTCGGCAGGTCCCCGTTTCAGGTCCAGCAGTAAATTACCTTTTGGCTGTCCCGAACGCAAACAATGCGGAAGATCAAGATGGGGAAGGATTCGAAGACTGTCAGCGAGCGTGACGGTGTCACTGCAACTATTAAGCTGAGCGGCCCATTGATCTGTCCCGAGAAGAATACAGCCCCGATCGACACATCAAGATGGCCTCTTTTATTGAAGGTCAACACATTTCAGCACGATCCGATTCTCCCTCGCTTGGGAAATTTCGATTTTGCTTAGAGGGATAGCATTTTGCATGTTTGTCTAGTCAGAGGGTTCAATTAATTGGGCATGCATTGACGCGTTGTGATTTGATCTAATCTTCTTCTCTTCTACCGCAGAATTACGACAAAATGAACATCAGAACGGGCCATTACACTCCTCTACCCCATGGGTGTTCTCCCTTAAATAGGCCCTTGAATGAGTACCTCCAATACGGCGTCATTAACTTGGATAAGCCAGCGAATCCCTCATCCCATGAGGTAACGCATTTTATCTCTCTCGTCTTGAAATCCTTTGTTCAGGTGGTTTCATGGGTGAAGAAAATTCTTCGATGCGACAAAACAGGCCATAGCGGCACTTTGGACCCTAAAGTGACTGGTTGCTTGCTCGTTTGTCTGAATCGAGCGACTCGACTGGTGAAATCTCAACAGAGCGCTGGAAAGGAATATGTTTGTATCGTTCGATTCCATGATGCTCCTGAAAGTCGCGCAAAAGTGATGAGGGTGAGAGAGTGTGTCATTTTAGCCAAAGTGTTCAATTTGATTGTTTGATTCAGGGACTTGAAACCTTGACTGGGGCTCTTTTCCAGCGTCCTCCTGTAATGGCCGCCGTGAAACGACAGCTTCGTATTCGAACTATTTATGAATCGAAACTGCTTGATTACGATGAGAAGCGCAAGATGGCTGTCTTTTGGGTCAGTTGCGAAGCGGGCACTTACATTCGAACCTTATGTGTCCATCTCGGTTTACTCCTTGGAACTGGAGCACACATGCAAGAACTTCGTCGGGTTCGTAGTGGAATTTTAACTGAAAGGGATTGTTTGGTTTCAATGCACGATGTTCTGGATGCCCAATACATGTTTGATCATATGGGGGATGAAACTTATTTAAGGAGAACGATTTTCCCTCTAGAGCTTCTGCTGACGACCTACCCTCGGATTGTTGTAAGTTTCATTCGAAAAGTGTTATGCTTGAGTCGGTGTTCATCAGGTCAAAGATAGCTGTGTGAATGCGATCACTTATGGAGCGAAGTTGATGATTCCTGGTGTTCTTCGGTTTGACAATGGAATTGAAAATGGAAAAGAAATTGTCATGATGACAACAAAAGGAGAGGCGATAGCATTAGGAATAGCCCAAATGACGACCGCCGTGATTGCGTCTGTTGATCATGGAATCGTTGCTATTATCAAACGAGTTGTTATGGAGCGTGATACCTACAACTTAAGATGGGGATACGGACCTCGTGCGTCAGAGAAGAAGAAAATGATTGTGGTGAGGTTGATTTTAGATCAAATAGTAAATCTTATAGGTATTGGGACTGTCACTTATGATGTCGTCACTGTAGGCTGGCCTTCTGGACAAGAAGGGAAAGCCAAATGAGAAAACTCCGAAGAGTTGGCTGCAGGTTGGGGGGATTTGCTGTTCTTCTGTCCTAATGGTTCTTTACTGCAGTCTGAGGGATTTCTGCCAACATTAACAGGATCACAACCTGTCGAAGTGAAAGTGCAGGAAGTCAAGGAGGAAGTTGATGAGAAGGAGGACGTCACTGAAATGCCTTCTAAGAAGAAGAAAGAAAAAAGAAAGAGAGATGATGAGGACGGAACAGGTAAGACGGTATCTAGAGCCTTCGGTTGGTCACTCGAGTGTTGTTCGCTTGCAGAGAAAAAGAAAAAGAAACACAAGACTTCTGGTGATGAGTAACTCGCCAGCAATGATCATTCTTTTTTCCCTTTTTCGTTTCTATCTCTTTTGTTTTGTTATTCCTGTGTTCTAGCAAACAATTAATTTTCTTAATCTCAAGGGTAGACGATTGTGTTGGGGTTCTCGCGGATTCCTAAAGTAAAAAAATCTCGGAGCGTCCTTCGTCTTTTTTCTTGTGTTCAAAGACCTCTTAGAATCGGTTTTCGCGAAAGCAGATTACAAGGGGGGGAGTGGAAGCGGTTTGAGAGAAGTGCAGTGAACCCCATATCCCATGGCGTTGAGTGCCGCTCCGTGATTCGAAACGTCAGTGAAACGGATGAAATCTGGAACGTAGTGAGCACTTGGTGAACTGTTTATCTTTAAACGTAAAGATTGAGTGTTAAGAGTTCCATTCACTTCCCCTTGCTTTAGAGATTGAGAACATTGGAGCTCATCGACATCAAATTTGAGCAATAATCCTGGGCTCAATGCAATTTTTCTGTCCCCAACAAGAAGGAGTTCCGCTCTGTCCCCGAGTTCAAGCTTGAGCGTATCATCTTTCCCTTTTTTTTGGGAGAGACCAGCAAACGGGTTTTCCCTCGGCTTTGATTTTGGGCAGAAAACCCTCACTGCAGGCTTTGTGAATGTTGAGTAAAGCTTAAGTTGATAAAACTCTACGGGAACATGTTTTCGATGGAGGGTATCAATGTGTAGAACTTTTGGGCCGCGTCTTCTGTACCTTGTGATTGGCACCTCCGAACTGACGGAAGCTGCTGCAGCTTCTGAACTGACGAAACCAACACACTCCGGTGAGGAAGGGCTGAAAGGTTGATGAAAGGGAAGATCAGCGAAAAGTTGGCGGAGATTCAGTGTTTGCGTTAAAATAAAAGCAGCCCACAACAGAACCCAGATAAGCATGGCAAAAGAGAAGCGGGAGTGCTGAGAGGTGACGGTTTTCTTGTGGCTTCCACATTTTATTCATAAGAGCCAAACACACCATTCACCACTTCCCTCCGCTTTAGTTTTTGCAATTTGTTCTAAAAACGACACCACCATGATCTTTGCGTCTGTTCTATTTTTACTGACTGCTTTTATTCCAGCAGAGGCGTCGAACCTTCGTCAAATTTTGAACCTCCTTCCATTTCACCGGCCTTTCAGTCCTTCTGCTTTGGAGTGCGTCGGCCTTGTTAGTCTTGAGGCTGCAAAGACTATTCCATCTACCGACTCCAAAATAGGGATCAAGAGCTTCAACAGAAGAGTTGGAAAGTATCGCAGCATCACCACAGATGAGGGACACATTATCGAAAGATTTTATGCTCTTGAGCTCTTCGCACATTTCAAGAAGCCTGTCGTAACAATTTTCTGTCCGAAGAAATTTCCAAAACATGATCCATTCTCTGATCTTGGACTGGCAGGATATGGAATCGACGAGTCCATAAGGCTTCAACGCGGCAAAAAAGGGGAACTTCTTCTTGTTGGAGACACAGAAATTCTATTGAGCCCCGGAAAATCACTTCCCAATTTCCAGATCGATGAATTTCAGTGTTACCATAGTGTGGGAAAGGGAAGTCTGAAGGGAACCATCAAAACCCAAACTCTGCATTTCAAACTAGATAAGAAATCCACGAATCGATACGTTTCAGATTTCATCGTATTTATCGACCTTGCGAATCAAGGAAGGGCGTTGAAATCATTCGGCCAGAGGGTTCGATGCCACAGAGTAGCAACGCGGGCTCCCATGGCAGCTGTTGCTTTTCAACATGCAATTGCTCCCCCTCCTGGTGCTATTAGCTCACGCCCTGCCCTCGCTGCATCTCCCAGTCGTGCTATTGCTGCACCTCCCAGTCGTCCTATTGCTGCACCTCCCAGTCGTCCTATTGCTGCACCTCCCAGTCGTCCTATTGCTGCACCTCCCAGTCGTCCTATTGCTGCACCTCCCAGTCGTCCTATTGCTGCACCCCCCCGTCCGCCTCCCCCACGTCAGGCTCCTCCCCCTGTGCTCCAAGAAGCTCCTGTGTCTTATGGTGATGATGATGAGAGTTCTGTTTGGGACACCACATGGGAATCTACATTCGATTGAGTCAAAGCCTCATCAACGATGACAGACCATTCTCATCGCTGAATAGTTCTGTTGGAGTCGGAGGCACTCGGTGTAGCCAACTGCTTTTCCTAAAAACAAAATGACGCATTCATTGAACAGTTCGAAGAAAATTTTTGGAAACAAGCCAGATGCCCCACACAGCGACACTTTGCACCAACCACAACCTCTCAACAAACCACAACCTCTCAACAAACCACAACCTCTTAACAAACCAGAACCTCTCAACCCCAACTTCTCAACAAATCGGGACCTCTCAGTCAGGAGAAAACAAAGTAAACATCGCCAGACATAAATAGATTTGCAGATTTGAAAGGCCAAAAAAATGGTCACTGTTTGGGATTTCTCACTCGGCACTTTTCCGAGTAAAAATGAGAAACTTGCACGCATATTCAAGGGAAATTTTTACAAAAATGAGACACTTTCCCTGGCACCCAATAAAAAATGAAACCTACGGAAACCAACTCGGGAACAACCGACGCGCAAGAACAAAAAAAAACACCACGAGGCTTATACCTGCTCACAATTTATCCTGATCCCCCAGAGTTGGCCAAAGACATTGACTGAGAAGGAGTACATGATGGCTCTGGGGTTATTGCTGAAGGCATTTCAGGTGGGGTTGTGTAACATTGCGGCGTTCTGGATTTCTGAGAATCGTTACTCGAGGTTCTTTGGTTGGGTGTGGTCTCTATAAGGGATTGATGGTTTAGTGGTTGAACAAGTGAATATAATTGGCCGTGCGTTGTTGTTTGACCAGGGACCATACTCCAAGAATCACAACCCTTTTGTTTACATCTTCTACACATAGTCACCCGGCTTTTATCTCATAAGGTAAAAGATCGGAGGAAGGAAGGGTGATTAATCCAGTGCCCTCGAGTACACACCAGTTGCTAGGATAACAAAAGGTTCCTGGATCCTTCCCTGAAAAAGGAGTTTCCTGGATAATGGAGTGGGGTGTGGTGGAAAGCAGTTTTTACCGCAAACCTTATGTGGTCGGTTCAAGATGTCTTCCGCAAGTATCATTGCCCCGATTTTCGGGCGAAAGCAAGGACCCCCACCCCTTAAGTCCGGGAAATCTTATAATCCGTTCACTCCGCAAGTTTGGAGATTGTTCATAGCCTCTAAGGACGGCACTGGAGTAGCACTAGGGCAAAGCTGATCAAACTGATTGCCGCTCTTGTGCGATTTTGGCCGTAGCTAATGCGGCAATGGTTGACCATCGAGTCAGAGGAAGCGTTCGTGACCTATCTCTTGAATGAATGCTCCACAGAAGGGAGTGAAAAAAGGCGAGGAAAGTTTGATACGAAGTGGTTTACGAGGTATTGGCGTGGAAGACCTTTGATTTGAAGCAACCCTGAAATTTGCTTCCCTCCCTGAGTATCGAGTTTTTGGAAGTTGAATGATGAATACACCCACCCTACAATCTAACCATTGCGACTTGCACCCTCTACGACTATTTAACATCTAGAATAGATAAGTCCTGTAGACGCACAATCCCGAACGCTCTCAACTCGCCAACCTTGTCCGTCTTGAGTGTGAAACGACGGGTAGACCTCTGAGTTTACGTGTACTAAAGTAATTGGTGGCAAAAGCTTAGCATCTCTTGCGTGTATTCAAGCATGCAAGATGTTCTCACGCCCAATACGCAGAAAACTGCACAGAATCTAAATATGCATGGTTCATTGTGTTATGCGGATGTGCTTTCATGACATTAACCAACACGCATTCGCTTGGACACAAACACGTCACTCTTTTGTCCTGCTTGAAGTGAAGCACTCATGAATTCGTTTTCACACACAAAAATCATGGGCAGCTATCAACGACGCACCGACCAAGAATTATCCTTATTGGCTGCAAGGAGCTGGACACCACCACAGAATCAGAACGAGAGCTAGCAAAAGTCATACTAAGGGAATACTCGCTGCTGGCCAATACATTACAGTTCAAATGGAGATCAAGTTGCAAGACTTGTATCCGCTTTTCGAAGAGAGTTAAATAAATGATCTTGTGGCTGCGAAGATCGTAACACCGTCGCCAGATTGTCGCTGGGTCTGCCACTTGGTACTCAAACCAAGATAAGTGATTGACTACCACTCTAAGACCTTCTGGTCAGACTCATGCCAATGTTCTCAGTTTGATTGACCTCAACTGGGGCTTCCAGGATATTGAATTGGACGAGCAGAGTTGCCACTTACCTTATCACGCTGTGCCGAAAACCTCCCATAATTTTCAGCAATGCCTTGCAATTGGAGCCACGTTATCGCAAACAAGTAAAGCGGCCTAGGGTTCAGATCTACAATGTGGTGAAGTACCGAAGACCGCGAAGAAAAGTGCAGATTTCACGAAGGATGCAAATTCTGATTGAGAGACATCTTCTAACTTCCAAAAAAAAACCAAACCCATGGCACCACCTCCCTTTGCGATTCCACCATGTTTGCGTCATTGTTGAATCTTCGTCAAATTTCAACTGACCTTCCATTCCTGTGTGCTCATCTCAGCAGAAAGTTGGAAGACGATAGCCTTTGCAGATGGGGCCGACACACTCCATAGCAGAAGAGTTGAAAGGTTGGTGAAATTGAACATGCTCTGGAAATCAGCTGCAACGCGTCAAAGGGTTCAACTCTACTGTGTTTCTAATTTAAAGTGTTGGAGATCTGGTGTTGCAGATTTGAGAAAACTGATGAGAAGGCTTGGAGAAGACACAAGGTAGTGAAGCATAGGGAAGAACGCGAAGAGCAGATTCCTTAAAATGGCTTTAATTTTTTTTATATTTCAAGACTGCGTTGGTGCATCCGAATGTGCACGCGCGACATTTTTTTCTTGTGGAATCCACATCCCGCTGACTCAACATTTCCCATTCATAATGCTTTCCTCTGTTTTATTTCTATTCACTGCTTTCACTTCAGTCCAGGCGTTGAATCTTCGTCAAATTTTATCTGGCCTTCCATTTCACCGGCCTTTCTCCGGAGTGCGTTGGCCTTATCAGTCTTCAACCTGCAAACGCTCTCTCGTCCGCAAAGCCTATCGATCACGAAGTTCGTAAGATTGGATGGACACTATCGGTCTTTTTCAACTAATCAAGGGGCTGTCGCAAGAAGGTTTTATGAGCTTGAGCTCTACTCCAAATTCAAGAAACCTGCAGTAACAATCTTCTGCCCGACACTGAAGAACAATGAGGATCCTTTCCAGGATCTTGGATCTGCGAAAAAGGGGAACGACGAGTCCATAAAACTTCAGTGTGGCAGAAATGAGGAACTCTCTCTCGCTGCCGACAGAGAAATTCTGTTGAGCAGCTCCCGGCATCGTTTCTCAATCAATGAATTCGAATGTTACCACAGTGCAAGACAGGGAACCCTAAAAGGCGATCTCAAAAGTCAAACTGTGCATTTCAAAACGGATCAGAAACAACAAATGGACCGATACGTTGCAGACATTATCGCATTTACCGATCTCGCGAATCAAGGAACGGCGTTGAAATCATTGGGCAAGCAGGTTCGATGCCACCGAGTAATAACCCGGGCTCCTTATTTGCCCGCTGCTCCTTCTCCCGTGTCTCGTGCTGCACTGTCAGCTGTGTTGCCTGCTATAGGCTATGATGATGACGACACCGAGGAGTGGGAGGACTGATTTTTTGGGACTTTGTTTTAGTGATTTTCTGAACAATTAAAATATCCACCCTGCACGAACGAACGAACAAATTGTCAGTCTGAATTGCCTAATTCCGTTTCATCAATTTTCTTGTTAGTTTGCATCCTGCAGGTTGTTAGCGATCCTCCTCATCATCCGATTCTTGAGGAGGTAATCGGCTTCCGCTGGATCGTTGCGGGCCACTTGTCGCTAAACAAACAACAAAATAATAGAACTTGTGAGTGAGAGTCGTGAACATATTGAACATACATGCTGCAAACGATCCTTTCTCATTTGAATCTCTTCTGTAACGATCGGGAGCGAGAAAAGGATGAATTTCCGTCGCATCAGCAATTCCCTCATAAAAGTTGGATGCTGCCCATAGCTTTGCGTATCTCTGTTTGAAAACAGAATAATTTCCTCGTTCAAGATCTTGAATCCATCGATCGAATCCCTAAAACGAAGAAAGTACCGGGCTCATTAAAATGGAAACATCCCGACCTTGAAACTTTTTTGCAACTTGAAAAAATAAATAGCATGATAAATTGAGTTTCGCTTTCGTTCAGACGGCGTGGCGACCCTCAATACAGTTTGTTTCTTCTTCGAGCTACAAGGAGAGATGCAAATTCAACTTGATGACTCTTGTTGGCAATACCGTTTCAAATGAATTTGCAAGTAGAGATCTTCCTCATTTCCGAGATCGCTCTGGGACGCTTCCAAGCGCGTCAGATAGAAGAGATTCCAGTGAAGCTCAGACGGCCCTTCAGCCCCCAAAATCGGAATGTCAAGTAGAAT
>NW_026578794.1:17500-20432 GCF_029603195.1 Condylostylus longicornis
GGCAAAGTATTAATAGATTTTTGTGCTAGAAACGAGTTGAGAATTAATAACACATTTTTCCCTCATAAGGCGCAATACAAATATACGTGGAGTAACACTAGAGGATACCAATCCACGATCGACTACATCATAACCAATAGGAACTTAAAACCAGAATAAATACTAGATGTAAGATCCCTCACGTCGGCTAACATAGGGACCGATCATAATTTAGTGCTCAGTAAACTACGTATGATCATAAATCAGCATAAAATAAAGCCACCGATACATGTGGAAAAAACAAACATTGAATCTATCATGCATCCATCAGCCCAATACTTATACATGCAAAGATTGAAACAAAAAATTGAACATAATAGGATAGAACAAAACAATAACCTTAATGAAGCTTGGAACAAAATTAAAACTAATATAATGTCGGCAGCTAATGAGGCACTAGGATCCAGGAAAATTAATGTAAACTCTCAAACCAATACCAAGCCATGGTTTTGTGACGAAATAAAAACCCTAGCAAAAGAAAAGCGCGAAAGCTACCTAAAGTACAGAACAACCAAAACTCGCGCTGATTATAGAAAATACATACAAGTCAGAAACAAGGTGAACTCTAAAATAAGAAACATTAAAACAGAGTTCTGGAAAAAATTTACAAAAGATATGGAATTCGATTTATATGGTTCGCAAAAGAAAATCTGGAATTTTTTGAGAAATAGGAAAAAACCAATTAATGAATATGTAGCCATTCCACCAATAACGGCCAATGAGTGGACTGAACACTTCCGAAATTTATACAAAGGTCAAAATAATAGTCTAGCAAACAACTTCAATACGCGGTCACCAATAACCAACGAAAATCAAACACCTTCAAACAATTACCATACTCAAATACCGTTGACAATAGATATAAAAACCATAGAAGAATCCATCGTAACTCTTAAGAATCGAAAATCACCGGGAATTAACGGTATAGTTAATGAGTTCCTAAAATATAGTGGAATTGAACTTAAACAGGAATTAACTAAATTGTTCAACAACATACTGGCCAATCAAACTGTTCCTTTAGAATGGAAGACAAGTATTACAATTCCCATATATAAAAAAGGAAACAAAAAAGATACAAAAAATTACAGAGGAATTACATTACTAAGTGCGGTTCAAAAGTTACTAACCAAAATAATAAATAATATACTTTTATCAACAATAGAAATCAGAGAAGAACAAAATGGATTTCGAAAGAATAGGTCCACCGTAGATGCCATATTCATCATAAGACAATTAATCGAAAAATCAATCGAATTTAATAAGCCTCTTTTCTTGTGTTTTGTAGATCTTATTCAAGCGTTTGATAGAGTGCGGCTAGGCGATGTGCTTGAAGTTTTACAGGAAAAGGAAATTCATCATTCCTTAATAGGAATAATTCAAGACTTGTACACCAACAACAAAACAAAAGTCAAATTGCAAAATGTGTTAACCGACGAAATATCAACGTCAACTGGAGTTAGACAAGGCGACAGTCTAAGCCCTACTTTGTTCAATTTGATCATGGACAAGATAATTGAAAGTATTGACAATAGTTCATGGGGATATCAAATTGGCGATAATAACATCAAAATTATATGCTATGCAGATGACGCAGTATTACTTGCAGAAAATGAAGATAATCTGCAAAGATTATTGTATCGAGTGACAAAAACTGCAGAAAAATACAACATGGAGATATCTACAGAAAAAACCAAATCCATGACTGTATCCAAAGATCCAGTACGTTGCAAACTATCCATCAACAATCACATTATTGAGCAAGTGTTCAATTTCAAGTATTTGGGTGTGAACATTACTAGCTCTTTAGATAATGAAACTGAAACGGGTGCCCAAGCAGGAAAAGCCGCAGCCATATCTGGTTATCTACGCGACGTCATATGGAAAAATAAATATATGCTTATAGAAAACAAAGTCCGCATATATAAAACCTGTATTCGACCCATATTAACATACGCCGTTGAGACTAGAGCAGATACATCCAAAACCAAACAAAGATTGCGAACCACAGAAATGCAAACTCTGAGGCAAATCTGTAACTACAGCCTAAGAGACAAAAAACGCAGCAGCGATATCCGCAATATGTGTGGTGTACAGGATATCGTCAGATGGACCCGCTCTAGACGAAGAAACTGGAGAGATCACGTGCACAGAATGAATGAAAATCGTCTGGCGAAAATTGCAATGACTGGTCAACTAACATCAAAACGACCAACAGCAAGACCGCCGAAGCGATGGACGGAGTGTTGGACATCACAATCACAAGATCAGACAGAAAGGGGTTAATTGGAAAAACAGGCAATATTGCCTAATACAAGAAGAAGAAGAAGAAGAAGAAGATTATTATTATAATTATTATTACTATTATTATAAATATTATTATTATTATTATTATTATTATTATCATTATTATTATTATTATTATAAATATTATTATTATTATTATTATTATTATTATTATTATTATTATTATTATTATTTTTATTATTATTATTATCATTATTATTATTATTATTATTATTATTATTATTATTATTATTATTATTATTGTTATTATTATTATTATTATTATTATTATTATATTATTATTAATATTATTATTATTATTATTGTTATTATTACTATTATCATTATTATTATGATTATTATTATTATTATTATTTTTATTATTATAATTATTATTATTATTACTATTATTATTATTATCATTATTATTATTATTATTATTATTATTATTATTATTATTTATATTATCAACATTATTATTATTATTATTATTATTATTAATATTATAATAATAATAATGATAATAATAATAATAATAATAATAATAATAATAATAAATAATAATATTATTATTATTATTATTATTATTATTATTATTATTATTAATTAT
>NW_026578795.1:0-20420 GCF_029603195.1 Condylostylus longicornis
GTCAACTGTCACCTGTCAACTGTCACCTGTCACCTGTCACCTGTCACCTGTCACCTGTCAACTGTCACCTGTCAACTGTCACCTGTCACCTGTCACCTGTCACCTGTCACCTGTCACCTGTCACCTGTCACCTGTCACCTGTCACCTGTCACCTGTCACCTGTCACCTGTCACCTGTCACCTGTCACCTGTCACCTGTCACCTGTCACCTGTCACCTGTCACCTGTCACCTGTCACCTGTCACCTGTCACCTGTCTCCTTCACCTGTCACCTGTCACCTGTCACCTTCACCTGTCAACTGTCACCTGTCACCTGTCACCTGTCACCTGTCAACTGTCACCTGTCACCTGTCATCTGTCACCTGTCAACTGTCACCTGTCAACTGTCACCTGTCACCTGTCACCTGTCACCTGTCACCTGTCACCTGTCACCTGTCAACTGTCACCTGTCACCTGTCACCTGTCACTGTCACCTGTCACCTGTCACCTGTCACCTGTCACCTGTCACCTGTCATCTGTCACCTGTCACCTGTCACCTGTCACCTGTCACCTGTCACCTGTCACCTGTCACCTGTCACCTGTCACCTGTCACCTGTCAGCTGTCACCTGTCACCTGTCACCTGTCACCTGTCACCTGTCACCTGTCACCTGTCACCTGTCACCTATCACCTGTCACCTGTCACCTATTACCTGTCACCTGTCACCTGTCACCTGTCACCTGTCACCTGTCACCTGTCACCTGTCACCTGTCACCTGTCACCTGTCACCTGTCCCCTGTCACCTGCCAATTGTCACCTGTCACCTGTCACCTGTCAACTGTCACCTGTCAACTGTCACCTGTCAACTGTCACCTGTCAACTTTCACCTGTCACCTGTCACCTGTCACCTGTCACCTGTCACCTGTCACTGTCACCTGTCACCTGTCACCTGTCACCTGTCACCTGTCACCTGTCATCTGTCACCTGTCACCTGTCACCTGTCACCTGTCACCTGTCACCTGTCACCTGTCACCTGTCACCTGTCACCTGTCACCTGTCACCTGTCACCTGTCACCTGTCATCTGTCACCTGTCACCTGTCACCTGTCACCTGTCACCTGTCACCTGTCACCTATCACCTGTCACCTGTCACCTATTACCTGTCACCTGTCACCTGTCTCCTGTCACCTGTCACCTGTCACCTGTCACCTGTCACCTGTCACCTGTCACTGTCACCTGTCTACTGTCACCTGTCACCTGTCACCTGTCACCTATCACCTGTCACCTGTCACCTATTACCTGTCACCTGTCACCTGTCTCCTGTCACCTGTCACCTGTCACCTGTCACCTGTCACCTGTCACCTGTCACTGTCACCTGTCTACTGTCACCTGTCACCTGTCAACTGTCACCTGTCACTGTCACCTGTCACATGTCACTGTCACCTGTCACCTGTCAGCTGTCACCTGTCACCTGTCACCTGTCACCTGTCACCTGTCACCTGTCACCTGTCACCTGTCACCTGTCACCTGTCACCTGTCACCTGTCACCTGTCACCTATCACCTGTCACCTGTCACCTATTACCTGTCACCTGTCACCTGTCTCCTGTCACCTGTCACCTGTCACCTGTCATCTGTCACCTGTCACCTGTCACCTGTCACCTGTCACCTGTCACCTGTCACCTGTCACCTGTCACCTATCACCTGTCACCTGTCACCTATTACCTGTCACCTGTCACCTGTCTCCTGTCACCTGTCACCTGTCACCTGTCACCTGTCACCTGTCACCTGTCACTGTCACCTGTCTACTGTCACCTGTCACCTGTCAACTGTCACCTGTCACTGTCACCTGTCACATGTCACTGTCACCTGTCACCTGTCAGCTGTCACCTGTCACCTGTCACCTGTCACCTGTCACCTGTCACCTGTCACCTGTCACCTGTCACCTGTCATCTGTCACCTGTCATCTGTCACCTGTCACCTGTCACCTGTCACCTGTCACCTGTCACCTGTCACCTGTCACCTGTCACCTGTCACCTGTCACCTGTCACCTGTCACCTGTCACCTGTCAGCTGTCACCTGTCACCTGTCACCTGTCACCTGTCACCTGTCACCTGTCACCTGTCAGCTGTCACCTGTCACCTGTCACCTGTCACCTGTCACCTGTCACCTGTCACCTGTCACCTGTCACCTGTCACATGTCACCTGTCACCTGTCACCTGTCACCTGTCATCTGTCACCTGTCACCTGTCACCTGTCACCTGTCACCTGTCACCTGTCACCTGTCACCTGTCACCTGTCACCTGTCACCTGTCACCTGTCACCTGTCACCTGTCACCTGTCACCTGTCACTGTCACCTGTCAACTGTCACCTGTCACCTGTCACTGTCACCTGTCAACTGTCACCTGTCACCTGTCACCTGTCACCTGTCAGCTGTCACTGTCACCTGTCACATGTCACTGTCACCTGTCACATATCACCTGTTAACTGTCACCTGTCAACTGTCACCTGTCACCTGTCACCTGTCACCTGTCACCTGTCACCTGTCACCTGTCACCTGTCACCTGTCACCTGTCACCTGTCACCTGTCACCTGTCACCTGTCACCTGTCATCTGTCACCTGTCACCTGTCACCTGTCACCTGTCACCTGTCACCTGTCACCTGTCACCTGTCACCTGTCACCTGTCACCTGTCACCTGTCACCTGTCACCTGTCACATGTCACCTGTCACCTGTCACCTGTCACCTGTCACCTGTCCCCTGTCACCTGTCACCTGTCACCTGTCACCTGTCACCTGTCACCTGTCACCTGTCACCTGTCACCTGTCACCTGTCACCTGTCACCTGTCACCTGTCACCTGTCACCTGTCACCTGTCACCTGTCACCTGTCACCTGTCACCTGTCACCTGTCACCTGTCACCTGTCACCTGTCACCTGTCAACTGTCAACTGTCACCTGTCACCTGTCACCTGTCACCTGTCACCTGTCACCTGTCACCTGTCACCTGTCACCTGTCACCTGTCACCTGTCACCTGTCACCTGTCACCTGTCACCTGTCACCTGTCACCTGTCACCTGTCACCTGTCACCTGTCACCTGTCACCTGTCACCTGTCACCTGTCACCTGTCACCTGTCACCTGTCACCTGTCACCTGTCACCTGTCACCTGTCACCTGTCACCTGTCACCTGTCACCTGTCACCTGTCACCTGTCACCTGTCACCTGTCACCTGTCACCTGTCACCTGTCACCTGTCACATGTCACTGTCACCTGTCACATGTCACCTGTCACCTGTCACCTGTCACCTGTCACCTGTCACCTGTCACCTGTCACCTGTCACCTGTCACCTGTCACCTGTCACCTGTCACCTGTCACCTGTCACCTGTCACCTGTCACCTGTCACCTGTCACCTGTCACCTGTCAACTGTCACCTGTCACCTGTCACCTGTCACCTGTCACCTGTCACCTGTCACCTGTCACCTGTCAACTGTCACCTGTCAACTGTCAACTGTCACCTGTCACCTGTCACCTGTCACCTGTCACCTGTCACCTGTCACCTGTCACCTGTCACCTGTCACCTGTCACCTGTCAACTGTCACCTGTCACCTGTCACCTGTCACCTGTCACCTGTCACCTGTCACCTGTCACCTGTCACCTGTCACCTGTCACCTGTCACCTGTCACCTGTCACCTGTCACCTGTCAACTGTCACCTGTCAACTGTCACCTGTCAACTGTCACCTGTCACCTGTCACCTGTCACCTGTCACCTGTCACCTGTCACCTGTCACCTGTCACCTGTCACCTGTCACCTGTCACCTGTCACCTGTCAACTGTCACCTGTCAACTGTCACCTGTCACCTGTCACCTGTCACCTGTCACCTGTCACCTGTCACCTGTCACCTGTCACCTGTCACCTGTCACCTGTCACCTGTCAACTGTCACCTGTCAACTGTCACCTGTCACCTGTCACCTGTCACCTGTCACCTGTCACCTGTCACCTGTCACCTGTCACCTGTCACCTGTCACCTGTCACCTGTCACCTGCCAATTGTCACCTGTCACCTGTCACCTGTCAACTGTCACCTGTCAACTGTCACCTGTCAACTGTCACCTGTCAACTGTCACCTGTCACCTGTCACCTGTCACCTGTCACCTGTCACCTGTCACCTGTCACCTGTCACCTGTCACCTGTCACCTGTCAACTGTCACCTCTCAACTGTCACCTGTCACCTGTCACCTGTCACCTGTCACCTGTCACCTGTCACCTGTCACCTGTCACCTGTCAACTGTCACCTGTCAACTGTCACCTGTCACCTGTCACCTGTCACCTGTCACCTGTCACCTGTCACCTGTCACCTGTCACCTGTCTCCTTCACCTGTCACCTGTCACCTGTCACCTGTCCCCTGTCACCTGTCACCTGCCAATTGTCACCTGTCACCTGTCACCTGTCAACTGTCACCTGTCAACTGTCACCTGTCAACTGTCACCTGTCAACTGTCACCTGTCACCTGTCACCTGTCACCTGTCACCTGTCACCTGTCACCTGTCACTGTCACCTGTCACCTGTCACCTGTCACCTGTCACCTGTCACCTGTCACCTGTCACTGTCACCTGTCACCTGTCACCTGTCACCTGTCACCTGTCACCTGTCATCTGTCACCTGTCACCTGTCACCTGTCACCTGTCACCTGTCACTTGTCACCTGTCACCTGTCACCTGTCACCTGTCACCTGTCACCTGTCACCTGTCACCTGTCACCTGTCAGCTGTCACCTGTCACCTGTCACCTGTCACCTGTCACCTGTCACCTGTCAGCTGTCACCTGTCACCTGTCACCTGTCACCTGTCACCTGTCACCTGTCACCTGTCACCTGTCACCTGTCACCTATCACCTGTCACCTGTCACCTATTACCTGTCACCTGTCACCTGTCACCTGTCACCTGTCACCTGTCACCTGTCACCTGTCACCTGTCACCTGTCCCCTGTCACCTGTCACCTGCCAATTGTCACCTGTCACCTGACACCTGTCAACTGTCACCTGTCAACTGTCACCTGTCAACTGTCACCTGTCAACTGTCACCTGTCACCTGTCACCTGTCACCTGTCACCTGTCACCTGTCACCTGTCACCTGTCACCTGTCACCTGTCACCTGTCACCTGTCACTATCACCTGTCACCTGTCACCTGTCACCTGTCACCTGTCACCTGTCATCTGTCACCTGTCACCTGTCACCTGTCACCTGTCACCTGTCACCTGTCACCTGTCACCTGTCACCTGTCACCTGTCACCTGTCACCTGTCACCTGTCACCTGTCACTATCACCTGTCACCTGTCACCTGTCACCTGTCACCTGTCACCTGTCACCTGTCATCTGTCACCTGTCACCTGTCACCTGTCACCTGTCACCTGTCACCTGTCACCTGTCACCTGTCACCTGTCAGCTGTCACCTGTCACCTGTCACCTGTCACCTGTCACCTGTCACCTGTCACCTGTCACCTGTCACCTATCACCTGTCACCTGTCACCTATTACCTGTCACCTGTCACCTGTCTCCTGTCACCTACCTGTCACCTGTCACCTGTCACCTGTCACCTGTCCCCTGTCACCTGTCACCTGTCACCTGTCACCTGTCACCTGTCACCTGTCACCTGTCACCTGTCACTGTCACCTGTCTACTGTCACCTGTCACCTGTCAACTGTCACCTGTCACTGTCACCTGTCACATGTCACTGTCACCTGTTACATGTCACCTGTCACCTGTCACCTGTCACCTGTCACCTGTCCCCTGTCACCTGTCACCAGTCACCTGTCACCTGTCACCTGTCACCTGTCACCTGTCACCTGTCACCTGTCACCTGTCACCTGTCAACTGTCACCTGTCAACTGTCACCTGTCAACTGTCACCTGTCACCTGTCACCTGTCACATGTCACCTGTCAACTGTCACCTGTCACCTGTCACCTGTCACCTGTCACCTGTCACCTGTCACCTGTCACCTGTCACCTGTCACCTGTCACCTGTCACCTGTCACCTGTCACCTGTCACCTGTCACCTGTCACCTGTCACCTGTCACCTGTCACCTGTCACCTGTCACCTGTCACCTGTCACCTGTCACCTGTCACCTGTCACATGTCACCTGTCACCTGTCACCTGTCACCTGTCACCTGTCCCCTGTCACCTGTCACCTGTCAACTGTCACCTGTCACCTGTCACCTGTCACCTGTCACCTGTCACCTGTCACCTGTCACCTGTCACCTGTCACCTGTCACCTGTCACCTGTCACCTGCCAATTGTCACCTGTCACCTGTCACCTGTCAACTGTCACCTGTCAACTGTCACCTGTCAACTGTCACCTGTCAACTGTCACCTGTCACCTGTCACCTGTCACCTGTCACCTGTCACCTGTCACCTGTCACCTGTCACCTGTCACCTGTCACCTGTCACCTGTCAACTGTCACCTCTCAACTGTCACCTGTCACCTGTCACCTGTCACCTGTCACCTGTCACCTGTCACCTGTCACCTGTCACCTGTCAACTGTCACCTGTCAACTGTCACCTGTCACCTGTCACCTGTCACCTGTCACCTGTCACCTGTCACCTGTCACCTGTCACCTGTCTCCTTCACCTGTCACCTGTCACCTGTCCCCTGTCACCTGTCACCTGCCAATTGTCACCTGTCACCTGTCACCTGTCAACTGTCACCTGTCAACTGTCACCTGTCAACTGTCACCTGTCAACTGTCACCTGTCACCTGTCACCTGTCACCTGTCACCTGTCACCTGTCACCTGTCACTGTCACCTGTCACCTGTCACCTGTCACCTGTCACCTGTCACCTGTCACCTGTCACTGTCACCTGTCACCTGTCACCTGTCACCTGTCACCTGTCACCTGTCATCTGTCACCTGTCACCTGTCACCTGTCACCTGTCACCTGTCACCTGTCACCTGTCACCTGTCACCTGTCACCTGTCACCTGTCACCTGTCACCTGTCACCTGTCACCTGTCAGCTGTCACCTGTCACCTGTCACCTGTCACCTGTCACCTGTCACCTGTCAGCTGTCACCTGTCACCTGTCACCTGTCACCTGTCACCTGTCACCTGTCACCTGTCACCTGTCACCTGTCACCTGTCACCTATCACCTGTCACCTGTCACCTATTACCTGTCACCTGTCACCTGTCACCTGTCACCTGTCACCTGTCACCTGTCACCTGTCACCTGTCACCTGTCACCTGTCACCTGTCCCCTGTCACCTGTCACCTGCCAATTGTCACCTGTCACCTGTCACCTGTCAACTGTCACCTGTCAACTGTCACCTGTCAACTGTCACCTGTCAACTGTCACCTGTCACCTGTCACCTGTCACCTGTCACCTGTCACCTGTCACCTGTCACCTGTCACCTGTCACCTGTCACCTGTCACTATCACCTGTCACCTGTCACCTGTCACCTGTCACCTGTCACCTGTCACCTGTCATCTGTCACCTGTCACCTGTCACCTGTCACCTGTCACCTGTCACCTGTCACCTGTCACCTGTCACCTGTCACCTGTCACCTGTCACCTGTCACCTGTCACCTGTCACCTGTCACCTGTCACCTGTCACTATCACCTGTCACCTGTCACCTGTCACCTGTCACCTGTCACCTGTCACCTGTCATCTGTCACCTGTCACCTGTCACCTGTCACCTGTCACCTGTCACCTGTCACCTGTCACCTGTCACCTGTCAGCTGTCACCTGTCACCTGTCACCTGTCACCTGTCACCTGTCACCTGTCACCTGTCACCTGTCACCTATCACCTGTCACCTGTCACCTATTACCTGTCACCTGTCACCTGTCTCCTGTCACCTGTCACCTGTCACCTGTCACATGTCACCTGTCACCTGTCACCTGTCACCTGTCACCTGTCCCCTGTCACCTGTCACCTGTCACCTGTCACCTGTCACCTGTCACCTGTCACCTGTCACCTGTCACCTGTCACTGTCACCTGTCTACTGTCACCTGTCACCTGTCAACTGTCACCTGTCACTGTCACCTGTCACATGTCACTGTCACCTGTTACATGTCACCTGTCACCTGTCACCTGTCACCTGTCACCTGTCCCCTGTCACCTGTCACCAGTCACCTGTCACCTGTCACCTGTCACCTGTCACCTGTCACCTGTCACCTGTCACCTGTCACCTGTCAACTGTCACCTGTCAACTGTCACCTGTCAACTGTCACCTGTCACCTGTCACCTGTCACATGTCACCTGTCAACTGTCACCTGTCACCTGTCACCTGTCACCTGTCACCTGTCACCTGTCACCTGTCACCTGTCACCTGTCACCTGTCACCTGTCACCTGTCACCTGTCACCTGTCACCTGTCACCTGTCACCTGTCACCTGTCACCTGTCAACTGTCACCTGTCACCTGTCAACTGTCACCTGTCACCTGTCACCTGTCACCTGTCACCTGTCACCTGTCACCTGTCACCTGTCAACTGTCACCTGTCACCTGTCACATGTCACCTGTCACCTGTCACCTGTCACCTGTCACCTGTCACCTGTCACCTGTCACCTGTCACCTGTCACCTGTCACCTGTCACCTGTCACCTGTCACCTGTCACCTGTCACCTGTCACCTGTCACCTGTCACCTGTCACCTGTCACCTGTCACCTGTCACCTGTCACCTGTCACCTGTCACCTGTCACCTGTCACCTGTCACCTGTCACCTGTCACCTGTCACCTGTCACCTGTCACCTGTCACCTGTCACCTGTCACCTGTCACCTGTCACCTGTCACCTGTCACCTGTCACCTGTCACCTGTCACCTGTCACCTGTCACCTGTCAACTGTCACCTGTCAACTGTCACCTGTCACCTGTCACCTGTCACCTGTCACCTGTCACCTGTCACCTGTTACCTGTCACCTGTCACCTGTCACCTGTCACCTGTCACCTGTCACCTGTCACATGTCACCTGTCACCTGTCAACTGTCACCTGTCAACTGTCACCTGTCACCTGTCACCTGTCACCTGTCACCTGTCACCTGTCAACTGTCACCTGTCAACTGTCACCTGTCACCTGTCACCTGTCACCTGTCACCTGTCACCTGTCACCTGTCACCTGTCACCTGTCACCTGTCACCTGTCACCTGTCACCTGTCACCTGTCACCTGTCACCTGTCACCTGTCACCTGTCACCTGTCACCTGTCACCTGTCACCTGTCACCTGTCACCTGTCACCTGTCACCTGTCACCTGTCACCTGTCACCTGTCACCTGTCACATGTCACCTGTCACCTGTCACCTGTCACCTGTCACCTGTCACCTGTCACCTGTCACCTGTCACCTGTCACCTGTCACATGTCACCTGTCACCTGTCAACTGTCACCTGTCAACTGTCACCTGTCACCTGTCACCTGTCACCTGTCACCTGTCACCTGTCAACTGTCACCTGTCAACTGTCACCTGTCAACTGTCACCTGTCACCTGTCACCTGTCACCTGTCACCTGTCACCTGTCACCTGTCACCTGTCACCTGTCACCTGTCACCTGTCACCTGTCACCTGTCACCTGTCACTGTCACCTGTCACCTGTCACCTGTCACCTGTCACCTGTCACCTGTCATCTGTCACCTGTCACCTGTCACCTGTCACCTGTCACCTGTCACCTGTCACCTGTCACCTGTCATCTGTCACCTGTCACCTGTCACCTGTCACCTGTCACCTGTCACCTGTCACCTGTCACCTGTCACCTGTCACCTGTCACCTGTCACCTGTCACCTGTCAGCTGTCACCTGTCACCTGTCACCTGTCACCTGTCACCTGTCACCTGTCACCTATCACCTGTCACCTGTCACCTATTACCTGTCACCTGTCACCTGTCACCTGTCACCTGTCACCTGTCACCTGTCACCTGTCACCTGTCCCCTGTCACCTGCCAATTGTCACCTGTCACCTGTCACCTGTCAACTGTCACCTGTCAACTGTCACCTGTCAACTGTCACCTGTCAACTTTCACCTGTCACCTGTCACCTGTCACCTGTCACCTGTCACCTGTCACCTGTCACCTGTCACTGTCACCTGTCACCTGTCACCTGTCACCTGTCACCTGTCACCTGTCATCTGTCACCTGTCACCTGTCACCTGTCACCTGTCACCTGTCACCTGTCACCTGTCACCTGTCACCTGTCACCTGTCACCTGTCACCTGTCACCTGTCACCTGTCACCTGTCACCTGTCAGCTGTCACCTGTCACCTGTCACCTGTCACCTGTCACCTGTCACCTGTCACCTGTCATCTGTCACCTGTCACCTGTCACCTGTCACCTGTCACCTGTCACCTGTCACCTGTCACCTGTCACCTATCACCTGTCACCTGTCACCTATTACCTGTCACCTGTCACCTGTCTCCTGTCACCTGTCACCTGTCACCTGTCACCTGTCACCTGTCACCTGTCACTGTCACCTGTCACCTGTCACCTATTACCTGTCACCTGTCACCTGTCTCCTGTCACCTGTCACCTGTCACCTGTCACCTGTCACCTGTCACTGTCACCTGTCTACTGTCACCTGTCACCTGTCAACTGTCACCTGTCACTGTCACCTGTCACATGTCACTGTCACCTGTCACCTGTCAGCTGTCACCTGTCACCTGTCACCTGTCACCTGTCACCTGTCACCTGTCACCTGTCACCTGTCACCTGTCACCTGTCACCTGTCACCTGTCACCTGTCACCTGTCACCTGTCACCTATCACCTGTCACCTGTCACCTATTACCTGTCACCTGTCACCTGTCACCTGTCACCTGTCACCTGTCACCTGTCATCTGTCACCTGTCACCTGTCACCTGTCACCTGTCACCTGTCACCTGTCACCTGTCACCTGTCACCTATCACCTGTCACCTGTCACCTATTACCTGTCACCTGTCACCTGTCTCCTGTCACCTGTCACCTGTCACCTGTCACCTGTCACCTGTCACCTGTCACTGTCACCTGTCTACTGTCACCTGTCACCTGTCAACTGTCACCTGTCACTGTCACCTGTCACATGTCACTGTCACCTGTCACCTGTCAGCTGTCACCTGTCACCTGTCACCTGTCACCTGTCACCTGTCACCTGTCACCTGTCATCTGTCACCTGTCATCTGTCACCTGTCACCTGTCACCTGTCACCTGTCACCTGTCACCTGTCACCTGTCACCTGTCACCTGTCACCTGTCAGCTGTCACCTGTCACCTGTCACCTGTCACCTGTCACCTGTCACCTGTCAGCTGTCACCTGTCACCTGTCACCTGTCACCTGTCACCTGTCACCTGTCACCTGTCACCTGTCACCTGTCACCTGTCACCTGTCACATGTCACCTGTCACCTGTCACCTGTCACCTGTCACCTGTCACCTGTCACCTGTCACCTGTCACCTGTCACCTGTCACCTGTCACCTGTCACCTGTCACCTGTCACCTGTCACCTGTCACCTGTCACCTGTCACCTGTCACTGTCACCTGTCAACTGTCACCTGTCACCTGTCACTGTCACCTGTCAACTGTCACCTGTCACCTGTCACCTGTCACCTGTCACCTGTCACTGTCACCTGTCACATGTCACTGTCACCTGTCACATATCACCTGTCAACTGTCACCTGTCAACTGTCACCTGTCACCTGTCACCTGTCACCTGTCACCTGTCACCTGTCACCTGTCACCTGTCACCTGTCACCTGTCACCTGTCACCTGTCACCTGTCACCTGTCACCTGTCACCTGTCATCTGTCACCTGTCACCTGTCACCTGTCACCTGTCACCTGTCACCTGTCACCTGTCACCTGTCACCTGTCACCTGTCACCTGTCACCTGTCACCTGTCACATGTCACCTGTCACCTGTCACCTGTCACCTGTCACCTGTCCCCTGTCACCTGTCACCTGTCACCTGTCACCTGTCACCTGTCACCTGTCACCTGTCACCTGTCACCTGTCACCTGTCACCTGTCACCTGTCACCTGTCACCTGTCACCTGTCACCTGTCACCTGTCACCTGTCACCTGTCACCTGTCACCTGTCACATGTCAACTGTCACCTGTCACCTGTCACCTGTCACCTGTCACCTGTCACCTGTCACCTGTCACCTGTCACCTGTCACCTGTCACCTGTCACCTGTCACCTGTCACCTGTCACCTGTCACCTGTCACCTGTCACCTATCACCTGTCACCTGTCACCTGTCACCTGTCACCTGTCACCTGTCACCTGTCACCTGTCACCTGTCACCTGTCACCTGTCACCTGTCACCTGTCACCTGTCACCTGTCACCTGTCACCTGTCACATGTCACTGTCACCTGTCACATGTCACCTGTCACCTGTCACCTGTCACCTGTCACCTGTCACCTGTCACCTGTCACCTGTCACCTGTCACCTGTCAACTGTCACCTGTCACCTGTCACCTGTCACCTGTCACCTGTCACCTGTCACCTGTCACCTGTCACCTGTCACCTGTCACCTGTCACCTGTCACCTGTCAACTGTCACCTGTCACCTGTCACCTGTCACCTGTCACCTGTCACCTGTCACCTGTCACCTGTCACCTGTCACCTGTCACCTGTCACCTGTCACCTGTCACCTGTCACCTGTCACCTGTCACCTGTCACCTGTCACCTGTCACTGTCACCTGTCACCTGTCACCTGTCACCTGTCACCTGTCAACTGTCACCTGTCACCTGTCACCTGTCACCTGTCACCTGTCACCTGTCACCTGTCACCTGTCACCTGTCACCTGTCACCTGTCACCTGTCACTGTCACCTGTCATCTGTCACCTGTCAACTGTCACCTGTCACCTGTCACCTGTCACCTGTCAACTGTCACCTGTCACCTGTCACCTGTCACCTGTCACCTGTCACCTGTCACCTGTCACCTGTCTCCTTCACCTGTCACCTGTCACCTGTCACCTGTCCCCTGTCACCTGTCACCTGCCAATTGTCACCTGTCACCTGTCAACTGTCACCTGTCAACTGTCACCTGTCAACTGTCACCTGTCAACTGTCACCTGTCACCTGTCACCTGTCACCTGTCACCTGTCACCTGTCACCTGTCACCTGTCACCTGTCACCTGTCACCTGTCACCTGTCACCTGTCACTGTCACCTGTCACCTGTCACCTGTCACCTCTCACCTGTCACCTGTCATCTGTCACCTGTCACCTGTCACCTGTCACCTGTCACCTGTCACCTGTCACCTGTCACCTGTCACCTGTCATCTGTCACCTGTCATCTGTCACCTGTCACCTGTCACCTGTCACCTGTCACCTGTCACCTGTCACCTGTCACCTGTCACCTGTCACCTGTCAGCTGTCACCTGTCAGCTGTCACCTGTCACCTGTCACCTGTCACCTGTCACCTGTCACCTGTCACCTATCACCTGTCACCTGTCACCTATTACCTGTCACCTGTCACCTGTCACCTGTCACCTGTCACCTGTCACCTGTCACCTGTCACCTGTCACCTGTCCCCTGTCACCTGCCAATTGTCACCTGTCACCTGTCACCTGTCAACTGTCACCTGTCAACTGTCACCTGTCAACTGTCACCTGTCAACTTTCACCTGTCACCTGTCACCTGTCACCTGTCACCTGTCACCTGTCACCTGTCACCTGTCACCTGTCACTGTCACCTGTCACCTGTCACCTGTCACCTGTCACCTGTCACCTGTCACCTGTCATCTGTCACCTGTCACCTGTCACCTGTCACCTGTCACCTGTCACCTGTCACCTGTCACCTGTCACCTGTCACCTGTCACCTGTCACCTGTCACCTGTCACCTGTCACCTGTCAGCTGTCACCTGTCACCTGTCACCTGTCACCTGTCACCTGTCACCTGTCACCTGTCACCTGTCACCTGTCATCTGTCACCTGTCACCTGTCACCTGTCACCTGTCACCTGTCACCTGTCACCTGTCACCTGTCACCTGTCACCTATCACCTGTCACCTGTCACCTATTACCTGTCACCTGTCACCTGTCTCCTGTCACCTGTCACCTGTCACCTGTCACCTGTCACCTGTCACCTGTCACTGTCACCTGTCTACTGTCACCTGTCACCTGTCACCTGTCACCTATCACCTGTCACCTGTCACCTATTACCTGTCACCTGTCACCTGTCTCCTGTCACCTGTCACCTGTCACCTGTCACCTGTCACCTGTCACCTGTCACTGTCACCTGTCTACTGTCACCTGTCACCTGTCAACTGTTACCTGTCACTGTCACCTGTCACATGTCACTGTCACCTGTCACCTGTCAGCTGTCACCTGTCACCTGTCACCTGTCACCTGTCACCTGTCACCTGTCACCTGTCACCTGTCACCTGTCACCTGTCACCTGTCACCTGTCACCTGTCACCTGTCACCTATCACCTGTCACCTGTCACCTATTACCTGTCACCTGTCACCTGTCTCCTGTCACCTGTCACCTGTCACCTGTCACCTGTCACCTGTCACCTGTCACCTGTCACCTGTCACCTGTCACCTGTCACCTGTCACCTGTCACCTATCACCTGTCACCTGTCACCTATTACCTGTCACCTGTCACCTGTCTCCTGTCACCTGTCACCTGTCACCTGTCACCTGTCACCTGTCACCTGTCACTGTCACCTGTCTACTGTCACCTGTCACCTGTCAACTGTCACCTGTCACTGTCACCTGTCACATGTCACTGTCACCTGTCACCTGTCAGCTGTCACCTGTCACCTGTCACCTGTCACCTGTCACCTGTCACCTGTCACCTGTCACCTGTCACCTGTCATCTGTCACCTGTCATCTGTCACCTGTCACCTGTCACCTGTCACCTGTCACCTGTCACCTGTCACCTGTCACCTGTCACCTGTCACCTGTCACCTGTCACCTGTCAGCTGTCACCTGTCACCTGTCACCTGTCACCTGTCACCTGTCACCTGTCAGCTGTCACCTGTCACCTGTCACCTGTCACCTGTCACCTGTCACCTGTCACCTGTCACCTGTCACCTGTCACCTGTCACCTGTCACATGTCACCTGTCACCTGTCACCTGTCACCTGTCACCTGTCACCTGTCACCTGTCACCTGTCACCTGTCACCTGTCACCTGTCACCTGTCACCTGTCACCTGTCACCTGTCACTGTCACCTGTCAACTGTCACCTGTCACCTGTCACTGTCACCTGTCAACTGTCACCTGTCACCTGTCACCTGTCACCTGTCACTGTCACCTGTCACATGTCACTGTCACCTGTCACATATCACCTGTCAACTGTCACCTGTCAACTGTCACCTGTCACCTGTCACCTGTCACCTGTCACCTGTCACCTGTCACCTGTCACCTGTCACCTGTCACCTGTCACCTGTCACCTGTCACCTGTCACCTGTCACCTGTCACCTGTCATCTGTCACCTGTCACCTGTCACCTGTCACCTGTCACCTGTCACCTGTCACCTGTCACCTGTCACCTGTCACCTGTCACCTGTCACCTGTCACCTGTCACATGTCACCTGTCACCTGTCACCTGTCACCTGTCACCTGTCACCTGTCCCCTGTCCCCTGTCACCTGTCACCTGTCACCTGTCACCTGTCACCTGTCACCTGTCACCTGTCACCTGTCACCTGTCACCTGTCACCTGTCACCTGTCACCTGTCACCTGTCACCTGTCACCTGTCACCTGTCACCTGTCACCTGTCACCTGTCACCTGTCATCTGTCACCTGTCACCTGTCACCTGTCACCTGTCACCTGTCACCTGTCAACTGTCACCTGTCACCTGTCACCTGTCACCTGTCACCTGTCACCTGTCACCTGTCACCTGTCACCTGTCACCTGTCACCTGTCACCTGTCACCTGTCACCTGTCACCTGTCACCTGTCACCTGTCACCTGTCACCTGTCACCTGTCACCTGTCACCTGTCACCTGTCACCTGTCACCTGTCACCTGTCACCTGTCACATGTCACCTGTCACCTGTCACCTGTCACCTGTCACCTGTCACATGTCACTGTCACCTGTCACATGTCACCTGTCACCTGTCACCTGTCACCTGTCACCTGTCACCTGTCACCTGTCACCTGTCACCTGTCACCTGTCACCTGTCACCTGTCACCTGTCACCTGTCACCTGTCACCTGTCACCTGTCACCTGTCACCTGTCACCTGTCACCTGTCACCTGTCAACTGTCACCTGTCACCTGTCACCTGTCACCTGTCACCTGTCACCTGTCACCTGTCACCTGTCACCTGTCACCTGTCACCTGTCACCTGTCACCTGTCACCTGTCACCTGTCACCTGTCACCTGTCACCTGTCACCTGTCACTGTCACCTGTCACCTGTCACCTGTCACCTGTCACCTGTCAACTGTCACCTGTCACCTGTCACCTGTCACCTGTCACCTGTCAACTGTCACCTGTCAACTGTCAACTGTCACCTGTCACCTGTCACCTGTCACCTGTCACCTGTCACCTGTCACCTGTCACCTGTCACCTGTCACCTGTCACCTGTCACCTGTCACCTGTCACCTGTCACCTGTCACCTGTCACCTGTCACCTGTCACCTGTCACCTGTCACCTGTCACCTGTCACCTGTCACCTGTCACCTGTCACCTGTCACTGTCACCTGTCAACTGTCACCTGTCACCTGTCACCTGTCACCTGTCACTGTCACCTGTCACCTGTCACCTGTCACCTGTCACCTGTCACCTGTCACCTGTCACCTGTCACCTGTCACCTGTCAACTGTCACCTGTCAACTGTCACCTGTCACCTGTCACCTGTCACCTGTCATCTGTCACCTGTCAACTGTCACCTGACAACTGTCACCTGTCACCTGTGACCTGTCAACTGTCACCTGTCACCTGTCACCTGTCACCTGTCACCTGTCACCTGTCACCTGTCACCTGTCACCTGTCACTGTCACCTGTCACCTGTCACCTGTCACCTGTCAACTGTCACCTGTCACCTGTCACCTGTCACCTGTCACCTGTCACCTGTCACCTGTCACCTGTCACCTGTCACCTGTCACCTGTCACCTGTCACCTGTCACCTGTCACCTGTCACCTGTCACCTGTCACCTGTCACCTGTCACCTGTCACCTGTCACCTGTCACCTGTCACCTGTCACCTGTCACCTGTCACTGTCACCTGTCACCTGTCACCTGTCACCTGTCACCTGTCAACTGTCACCTGTCACCTGTCACCTGTCACCTGTCACCTGTCACCTGTCACCTGTCACCTGTCACCTGTCACCTGTCACCTGTCACCTGTCACCTGTCACCTGTCACTGTCACCTGTCACCTGTCACCTGTCACCTGTCACCTGTCACCTGTCACCTGTCACCTGTCACCTGTCACCTGTCACCTGTCACCTGTCACATGTCACCTGTCACCTGTCACCTGTCACCTGTCACCTGTCACCTGTCACCTGTCACCTGTCACCTGTCACCTGTCACCTGTCACCTGTCACCTGTCACCTGTCACCTGTCACCTGTCAACTGTCACCTGTCAACTGTCACCTGTCACCTGTCACCTGTCACCTGTCACCTGTCACCTGTCAACTGTCACCTGTCAACTGTCACCTGTCAACTGTCACCTGTCACCTGTCACCTGTCACCTGTCACCTGTCACCTGTCACCTGTCACCTGTCACCTGTCACCTGTCACCTGTCACCTGTCACCTGTCACCTGTCACCTGTCACCTGTCACCTGTCACCTGTCACCTGTCACCTGTCAACTGTCACCTGTCAACTGTCACCTGTCACCTGTCACCTGTCACCTGTCACCTGTCACCTGTCAACTGTCACCTGTCAACTGTCACCTGTCAACTGTCACCTGTCACCTGTCACCTGTCACCTGTCACCTGTCACCTGTCACCTGTCACCTGTCACCTGTCACCTGTCACCTGTCACCTGTCACATGTCACCTGTCACCTGTCACCTGTCACCTGTCACCTGTCACCTGTCACCTGTCACCTGTCACCTGTCACCTGTCACCTGTCACCTGTCACCTGTCACCTGTCACCTGTCACCTGTCAACTGTCACCTGTCAACTGTCACCTGTCACCTGTCACCTGTCACCTGTCTCCTGTCACCTGTCACCTGTCACCTGTCACCTGTCATCTGTCACCTGTCACCTGTCACCTGTCACCTGTCACCTGTCACCTGTCACCTATCACCTGTCACCTGTCACCTATTACCTGTCACCTGTCACCTGTCTCCTGTCACCTGTCACCTGTCACCTGTCACCTGTCACCTGTCACCTGTCACTGTCACCTGTCTACTGTCACCTGTCACCTGTCAACTGTCACCTGTCACTGTCACCTGTCACATGTCACTGTCACCTGTCACCTGTCAGCTGTCACCTGTCACCTGTCACCTGTCACCTGTCACCTGTCACCTGTCACCTGTCACCTGTCATCTGTCACCTGTCATCTGTCACCTGTCACCTGTCACCTGTCACCTGTCACCTGTCACCTGTCACCTGTCACCTGTCACCTGTCAGCTGTCACCTGTCACCTGTCACCTGTCACCTGTCACCTGTCACCTGTCACCTGTCAGCTGTCACCTGTCACCTGTCACCTGTCACCTGTCACCTGTCACCTGTCACCTGTCACCTGTCACCTGTCACCTGTCACATGTCACCTGTCACCTGTCACCTGTCACCTGTCACCTGTCACCTGTCACCTGTCACCTGTCACCTGTCACCTGTCACCTGTCACCTGTCACCTGTCACCTGTCACCTGTCACCTGTCACCTGTCACCTGTCACCTGTCACCTGTCACTGTCACCTGTCAACTGTCACCTGTCACCTGTCACTGTCACCTGTCAACTGTCACCTGTCACCTGTCACCTGTCACCTGTCACCTGTCACTGTCACCTGTCACATGTCACTGTCACCTGTCACATATCACCTGTCAACTGTCACCTGTCAACTGTCACCTGTCACCTGTCACCTGTCACCTGTCACCTGTCACCTGTCACCTGTCACCTGTCACCTGTCACCTGTCACCTGTCACCTGTCACCTGTCACCTGTCACCTGTCACCTGTCACCTGTCACCTGTCACCTGTCACCTGTCACCTGTCACCTGTCACCTGTCACCTGTCACCTGTCACCTGTCACCTGTCACCTGTCACCTGTCACCTGTCACATGTCACCTGTCACCTGTCACCTGTCACCTGTCACCTGTCACCTGTCACCTGTCACCTGTCACCTGTCACCTGTCACCTGTCACCTGTCACCTGTCACCTGTCACCTGTCACCTGTCACCTGTCACCTGTCACCTGTCACCTGTCACCTGTCACCTGTCACCTGTCACCTGTCACCTGTCACCTGTCACCTGTCACCTGTCAACTGTCACCTGTCACCTGTCACCTGTCACCTGTCACCTGTCACCTGTCACCTGTCACCTGTCACCTGTCACCTGTCACCTGTCACCTGTCACCTGTCACCTGTCACCTGTCACCTGTCACCTGTCACCTGTCACCTGTCACCTGTCACCTGTCACCTGTCACCTGTCACCTGTCACCTGTCACCTGTCACCTGTCACCTGTCACCTGTCACCTGTCACCTGTCACCTGTCACATGTCACTGTCACCTGTCACATGTCACCTGTCACCTGTCACCTGTCACCTGTCACCTGTCACCTGTCACCTGTCACCTGTCACCTGTCACCTGTCACCTGTCACCTGTCACCTGTCACCTGTCACCTGTCACCTGTCACCTGTCACCTGTCACCTGTCACCTGTCACCTGTCACCTGTCACCTGTCACCTGTCACCTGTCACCTGTCACCTGTCACCTGTCACCTGTCACCTGTCACCTGTCACCTGTCACCTGTCACCTGTCACCTGTCACTGTCACCTGTCACCTGTCACCTGTCACCTGTCACCTGTCAACTGTCACCTGTCACCTGTCACCTGTCACCTGTCACCTGTCAACTTTCACCTGTCAACTGTCAACTGTCACCTGTCACCTGTCACCTGTCACCTGTCACCTGTCACCTGTCACCTGTCACCTGTCACCTGTCACCTGTCACCTGTCACCTGTCACCTGTCACCTGTCACCTGTCACCTGTCACCTGTCACCTGTCACCTGTCACCTGTCACCTGTCACCTGTCACCTGTCACCTGTCACCTGTCACCTGTCACCTGTCACCTGTCACCTGTCACCTGTCACCTGTCACTGTCACCTGTCAACTGTCACCTGTCACCTGTCACCTGTCACCTGTCACTGTCACCTGTCACCTGTCACCTGTCACCTGTCACCTGTCACCTGTCACCTGTCACCTGTCACCTGTCGCCTGTCAACTGTCACCTGTCAACTGTCACCTGCCACCTGTCACCTGTCACCTGTCATCTGTCACCTGTCAACTGTCACCTGACAACTGTCACCTGTCACCTGTGACCTGTCAACTGTCACCTGTCACCTGTCACCTGTCACCTGTCACCTGTCACCTGTCACCTGTCACCTGTCACCTGTCACCT
>NW_026578796.1:0-17565 GCF_029603195.1 Condylostylus longicornis
ATTCTGATGCTGGAAAGTCCATCGACTTGGGACTCTCATTGGACCACGTCTCTGCCCCTCTTGTCGCTTTTCCGATTGGCGTTTGTGACGAATATTTCACTCGAAGTGCGACAGTCAATCGTTCAGTCGTCCTCGAATTCCGTCCATTACACATCTTGAAAAAACAAAGAAGTATGGAATCTGTCGTCGACATGACGTCTAGATATCCGACATAGTGAGTAGAAGCATGGAAGCTGACGTAGCGAGTAGAAGTATGGAGTATTATTCTGATGGCATACCGTAAGCGTTTTCGAGCATTTTTCTTTGTTTTCCTTAATCGCTGATCGGATGTCCCAACGTGTTTTTGCTAATAATACTGGAGTATGGCGTGGAGATCTCCAATAGAGAGCAAATCTGAAGAAGATGAATGAGAATCAATCAAATCTGAAAATTGAATTTAATGATTCGCTCACCTAATATAACTCTCATTGTTATAGTCCAATTTCAGTGTGGTGTCCCCGAAGATCAGACTCTGGGGTCCACGAGCAAGCCCTTGAGCAAAACACTTGCAAGCGATTTTTTCTCGATTGGGCGAGGCAGCAGGAGAATCTGCTGGGGGCGGAGGAAGCTCCACAGTGAGATATACCTATCGAACACATGAAAATATGAATGAAGAATCAACTGTAAAGAACGGATGCATGAGATTGACCCACGTTTTCAATATCATCTAGAGCTTCGGGGGAGCTGATATTATCAATAGTTAGTGCTTCAAGATGAAGCTCAGAAGGAAGAGGAAAGATTGCAGCAGTAGGGGATTCAGCGGATCGAGACATTCTTATCATCTTGGGGGATGAGCGATCGGAGACAATTCGATTTTGGGTGGCCTCAGCAGGAAGTATTGGAATGTCGTCCGACTTCTGACACTCTGAAGACGATTTATTGTTAAGAGAATCACCTTCCACTTGATGAGAATCTCCTAGAAAGAGAATTTCTTGAAGTTCT
Organism: Condylostylus longicornis; assembly: GCF_029603195.1. Classification (NCBI taxonomy): domain Eukaryota; kingdom Metazoa; phylum Arthropoda; class Insecta; order Diptera; family Dolichopodidae; genus Condylostylus; species Condylostylus longicornis. Next base: position 982 of record NW_026578796.1, read on the forward strand.
GAATCTGTTGGTAATTCTGAAGCAAGAGTTAAAACTCGAGCGTAAGGGCAAAATAGCCGACGGAAAGAAATACAAATTTTAATCCCTCCAACACGCTGATTATTATCATCAAGAACCTATATGACAGAGATAGATTTGGGACATCTAGAAAGGCTGGGGGGATGAATGAATGGATGAATTTGAAAAAGTAGTGATGGTAAAATATTTGAAGGTGGAAGAGTTTCCAGGTTGAGTTACTTGAAGCTTTTTTTTAACTTGATACGACCCATTTTCTATAAAATTTTTGTAGTCCTTAAGGTCTAGATCGCTGTCTCCCACAACACAACTGGTTTCCTCGTTGTGATTCGCAACAACAAATCTAAGAAAACAAAATCAAAGTGACAAACAAAAAATATCTGGCTACTATTTTGCAAAGTAATTCGCTCATAAATTTGCTATTATTTTGCATACACGTACTTAACAAATCTTTCCTTGCAAAACGGCAAAACTAGAATGTCGTTCCACTTCCAATTTTTTTCGGGTCCACTGAGGGAGGATCTTAGTGCTGGTTGTCGACCCAAATGAACAGAACACCTCAACCTTGGAATCTTATGATAAAGGAAGAGACATGCGAACTTGCTTAAATAAAACCTAAATCACCTTGAAAGGTCCTAAAAAAGCCTTTCCTTGAATGAGGTGGACTAGTAGACATCGAGCTGGAACTTTATCGTCTTCATGCGAGATAAGAATTGGATGCGAGAGGTTTGCAGTTAAAACGGTTTGCCTCCATGTAAGCCATCTTTGTTCATCGTGGCTACTATAATCGGGTTGAGGGAGTGTAGGAGACCAATCGGCATCGCTGCCGTCCGAGGAAGAGAACGACGATAGGGAAGAGACGAGTGTGTCACTGCGTCCTTCATAGGGATGAGAGGACTTTCGGAGACGTCTCATACGCGCACGCCGTCGCCCGGAACCACCGCGCTGAGAACTGAACGACCGGCGGTGAGGAAATCCGCTGAGAGTCTCCTCGATCGAAGGAAGCGTCGATGACGACGGCGGAAGAGGAATGGGGCGTTCCGACGACAGGAATAGGTACGCGACGGACACCGTAACCCATCCGAAATCACTTGTGGCTCTAGAGAGCTGGACACACGTTGACGTCAATGTGAAGTAGAGGATTCACTCACAACTACTTCTTGGTCAAATGTGGTTGCTGTAGGGAATGGCCTGAGAACTCCAGCGGCTATTGGAGTCCGATCTGCCTTGAATAGCTCGAGTCTAAAAATTGACAATTAATCAGATCCTTTCAGTTTGACGTCAAATCTGTGGAATAAAAATTATGAGCATCACCTGAGAGCAGGATCCGATTCCTCCATTGGAAACTGGAATGTCGAATTCCAAGAACATTGACGTTCACCCGAAGGACTTTCGAGTGAAACGGAAGCAGTCGAAGTTTTTCCCAAGAAAGCGCTTGTGCGTCCTCGATAGACTTCACAGAAATACTCCTAAGCATCAGCAGACAACATTCAATGAAATTAAAGAATGCATTGAGTCAGAACTGAAAATGGAACACGGTTCATTTTCCCGATTGGGACTGACTCTTATTCATGCGCGTCCAGCAGCTCACATCTTCATCAGACCCAGTAAGCCCCTCCGCCATCCTGATGGTCAGCTGGAGGTCTTGCGGCTGAGTGGTATACATTTGTTGATGGACAATGGATTGTGTCAGAGGAACCGGAACGACATCAGGAGTGCAGACAAACTGCTTAGTATCCGCGCTGGGATCAAAGGACAAGAGTTGCTCGCGAAGCGCATCCGGTGTAACGTCGTCGGTAAAACCACGAGGCGTAACGGGCTGGAACGATTCCAACGGCGCAAAAGTCGACCTCGGACGTTCTGGAAAAGAGTGCTGGCGCAGCGAGTCGTTCAGGGACGTCAATAAGGGGCTTGGCGAACGAACGGAAATCCCAACTGGCGTCGAGTATCGACCATTTCCAGGAATCCATACATCAGGCGAGGAAGCACGCGGAATGGATTCGAGAGACGAGGATCCTGATGATGTTGAAGGCTTGAAACTCCAGGAAGTCATGCGAGCAGGTGTTCCCGTAAATGGAGGGGGTTGAGGTTGGGGTGTGGTACAGCGTGATGTTTCAATAGCAATTTGTGGAACATCAGTTGAGACAATTCCGATCACCACTTCAAGCGTTCGTAAAGAGGGTTGTAGCTGAGAGAAACACAAGAGTTTAGAAAGAGGTTAGACTGTCATCAACTAGACTGTCATCAACTAGACTGTCATCAACTAGACTGTCATCAACTAGACTGTCATCAACTAGACTGTCATCAACTAGACTGTCATCAACTAGACTGTCATCAACTAGACTGTCATCAACTAGACTGTCATCAACTAGACTGTCATCAACTAGACTGTCATCAATTAGACTGTCATCAGATAGACTGTCATCAGATAGACTGTCATCAGACAGAACCCATTTCGCCACCATTGAGTGTCGCAGCTCTTGGCTGCTTCAACTTTTCAAGCTGTTTAGCATCTTCTTCTACTGTGGAGAGTGAATGACCCACCTCCATGACTTGTGGATGGCTAGCAATACCAGAAGAGATTAACGGACGTAGAGCAACTTGAGCTTCACCCACAACTTTGCCGTTCAACATTCCGACCAATTGGAACCTAAAAGCATTGGAAGAACCATTTTCAGAAAGCTAGAAGCGTTGAGACCACTGTCAGTTGATCCCAGCAGGGGAGAAACTTCATCGCAGAAGTGGAAATGGAGAGAGAACGTGACCAACACACACACCTGACGTTCTCTTCATTCTTATGCGGAAAAGTGATCTTTGTTTCAGTTCCTCCCCCGAATGTGAAGATTGAACGTTTCAACGAAACATTTCCAAAGTCAGAAGAAGTTGATACGGATAGTCAGAATCCGCATCATCCCCTTGTGGCGAGTTTGTGAGACTCTTCAAAGTGACGGAAATTCCTCGAGATGTTGATGTTGATGTATTTGAGGGAATCCATGGAAGCGTCGAGGAAGAATTGGTCGAAGGATTTGGGGAATTTTGGGACTGAGGAGTAATGAATAATGAAGTCCTGTGATGCTGTTGTGTTTGGGAATGTTGGGAAGGAAAATTATAGACCGGTGGGAAGAGTGATTGAGTGGGATGGTCTTCGGTTCTTGAATCCATTGTTTGTCTATTTAACGAACTCTCAGAAGTGATCTTGATGATTTTGGGACAAGGGGGTCACACGACGTGAAGTTGTTGGACAATTTCCTTTTTTAGACGAAGCCTGTCGGAATCCATTTCTCCTTATTTCTCTTTTTCAGGTCCGTTTTCTCAGAGCCCTGCATGTCCTTCGTTGAGACACGCATGCTTCTTAACGTATCTCCGTTTACTCCTTGAGACTCATCACTTCAATCGCTCAATCACTTTTTGTTGAACGCCTTCTATCAGCGGCACCTTCTTTCAGTTTTCTTGTTCAAATTCTGCCGATGCAGTTCATCGTGCCGTTCGCCGTTTTTATCGTTTTGATCGACTCAGTGGTGTCTGAGATCTACTTTCCTCGAGGATACAACAATTCGGCCACTCCTCAAGGTCCAGAGGAATGCGAATTTGCTCCCGATGTGGCGAATCTCGTTGATGCGAGTGCCAGCCAGTTTGATCACATGGCGACAATCAAATCACAAATTCTTGGTGTTGCGGATTGGCTTCAAGAAAAACACATCGAAAGTCGTTTTGGACTCGCAACATTCGTCGACAAGCCAATCCCCCCACTGGGATATCGTGCTCCTTATCGCGCGGATTATTGCCTTTCTATCTCAACCACCTTTACTGATTCCAGAGAAAAGCTGGCGAAAGATGTTTCGGGTCTCACAACTGGGGGTGGTTTTGACTTCCCTGAAGCTCAATTGGAGGCCTTGATGCGAGCAATTCAAACAGAGAGGTTCGGTTGGAGAGAAACAGCTACAAGTCCATCAGGGTTACCGTATGTGAAAGTTGCAGTACTTGTTACTGACTCAATGGCCCACACTCCAGACAGTGCTGTGGACGCCTCTAATGCTCTAGGAATGTTCCCCGTTCCAGTTTCACCAAACCCCTTGGAACTCGATCCTTCTATAGTGGCAACTTCAGAGAACAATCAGTGTGGAAATATGGAGTATCCCTCACTCAAACAATTGGGGGCTGTTATTAAACAGAAGAAGGTTATTCCAGTTTTCCTTCTTGCCCCTCAAGGATACAAGTGCAAGAAAGGAATTTGCCCGTGCCCGAATTCAAGAAACTTGCGAAGGAAACAGGAAATCCAGATTATCTCGACCCTGTGAAAGGCATGGATTTACTGTACAAGAGTTATCTTGACGAAATGAATGTTGTTGGTATCATTCAACATTTGGATTTCGGGTTTGGAGGGTTTTACGACCAATTTGTGGGGCTCTCGTTGAAGTTGGCCTTCTCCAGACATTTGCCTCACCACAACAACATCTACAACCACCACAACACCCACCACTACATCCATCACAACCACAACCAGAACAATGAGTACCACCACACCGACCACAACTCCATCAACGACAACCACAAAAGCATCAACGACAACCAGCACCGCGACCACAACCACCACCGCGACTACAACCACAGCACCAACGACCACCACCACCGCGACCACAACCACGAAAGCACCAACGACAACCACGAAAGCACCAACGACAACCACCACCGCGACCACAACCACGAAAGCACCAACGACAACCACCACCGCGACCACAACCACGAAAGCACCAACGACAACCACCACCGCGACGACAACTACAACAGCATCAACGACAACCACCACCGCGACGACAACTACAACAGCATCAACGACAACCACAACCACGACGACAACTACAACAGCATCAACGACAACCACAACCACGAAAGCACCAACGACAACCACCACCGCGACCACAACCACGAAAGCACCAACGACAACCACCACCGCGACCACAACCACGAAAGCACCAACGACAACCACCACCGCGACCACAACCACAACAGCATCAACGACAACCACCACCGCGACGACAACCACCCCCGCGACTACAACTACAACAGCACCAACAACAACCACCGCGACCACAACCACAACATTAACGACCACCGCGACCACAACCACAACAGCATTAACGACAACCACCCCCGCGACTACAACTACAACAGCACCAACGACAACCACCCCCGCGACTACAACTACAACAGCACCAACAACAACCACCGCGACCACAACCACAACATTAACGACGACCACCACCGCGACGACAACCACCACCGCGACGACCACCACAACAGCATCGACGTCCACCACCGCAACGACCACCACAACAGCATCAACGACAACCACCACCGCGACCACAACAGCATCAACGACAACCACCACCGCGACGACAACCACAACATTAACGACCACCACCACCGCGACGACAACCACCACCGCGACGACAACCACAACATTAACGACCACCGCGACGACAACCACAACAGCATCAACGACCACCACCACCGCGACCACAACCACAACAGCATCAACAACAACCACCGCGACCACAACCACAACATTAACGACCACCACCACCGCGACCACAACCACAACATTAACGACCACCACCACCGCGACGACAACCACAACATCAACGACAACCACAACAGCATCAACGACAACCACAACAGCATCAACGACAACCACAACAGCATCAACGACAACCACCACCGCAACGACAACCACAACAGCATCAACGTCCACCACCGCAACGACAACCACAACAGCATCATCGACGTCCACCACCGCAACGACAACCACAACAGCATCAACGACAACCACCACCGCGACTACAACCACCACCGCGACGACAACCACCCCCGCGACTACAACTACAACATTAACGACCCACCACCACCGCGACGACAACCACGAAAGCACCAACGACCACCACCACCGCGACGACAACCACGAAAGCACCAACGACCACAACCACCGCGACCACAACCACCACCGCGACCACAACCCACACAGCATCAACGACAACCACCACCGCGACCACAACCACAACAGCGACTACAACCACCACCGCGACGACAACCACCACCCGCGACGACAACCACGAAAGCACCAACGACCACCACCCACCGCGACGACAACCACGAAAGCACCAACGACCACAACCACCGCGACCACAACCACCACCGCGACCACAACCACAACAGCATCAACGACAACCACCCACCGCGACGACAACCACCACCGCGACTACAACCACAACAGCACCAACGACCACCACCGCGACCACAACCACAACATTAACGACAACCACCACCGCGACCACAACCACGAAAGCACCAACGACAACCACCACCGCGACCACAACCACAACAGCACCAACGACAACCACAACAGCACCAACGGACCACCCCCGCGACCACCACCGCGACCACAACCACAACATTAACGACCACCACCACCGCGACCACAACCACAACAGCATCAACGACAACCACCACCGCGACCACAACCACAACAGCATCAACGACAACCACCACCGCGACCACAACCACCACCGCGACTACAACCACAGCACCAACGACAACCACCACCGCGACCACAACCACGAAAGCACCAACGACAACCACGAAAGCACCAACGACAACCACCACCGCGACGACAACTACAACAGCATCAACGACCACCGCGACGACAACTACAACAGCATCAACGACAACCACCACCGCGACGACAACTACAACAGCACCAACGACAACCACAACCACGAAAGCACCAACGACCCACCACCACCGCGACCACAACCACGAAAGCACCAACGACAACCACCACCGCGACCACAACCACGAAAGCACCAACGACAACCACCACCGCGACCACAACCACAACAGCATCAACGACAACCACCACCGCGACGACAACCACCCCCGCGACTACAACTACAACAGCACCAACAACAACCACCGCGACCACAACCACAACATTAACGACCACCGCGACCACAACCACAACAGCATTAACGACAACCACCCCCGCGACGACAACCACCCCCCGCGACTACAACTACAACAGCACCAACAACAACCACCGCGACCACAACCACAACATTAACGACAACCACCACCGCGACGACAACCACCACCGCGACGACCACCACAACCAGCATCGACGCCCACCACCGCAACGACAACCACAACAGCATTAACGACCACCACCACCGCGACCACAACCACAACAGCACCAACGACCACCACCACCGCGACGACAACCACAACAGCATCAACGACCACCACCACCGCGACCACAACCACAACAGCATCAACGACAACCACCACCGCGACGACAACCACCACCGCGACTACAACCACAACAGCACCAACGACCACCACCGCGACCACAACCACAACATTAACGTCAACCACGAAAGCACCAACGACAACCACCACCGCGACCACAACAGCATCAACCACAACCACAACAGCACCAACGACAACCACCACCGCAACGACAACCACCCCCGCGACTACAACCACAACAGCACCAACGACCACCACCGCGACCACAACCACAACATTAACGACCACCACCACCGCGACCACAACCACAACAGCATCAACGACAACCACCACCGCGACGACAACCACCACCGCGACGACAACCACCACCCCGACTACAACCACAGCACCAACGACCACCACCACCGCGACCACAACCACAACATTAACGACCACCACCACCGCGACGACAATCACAACAGCACCAACGACCACCACCACCGCGACCACAACCACAACATTAACGACCACCACCACCGCGACGACAACCACAACAGCATCAACGACAACCACCACCGCGACTACAACCACAACAGCACCAACGACAACCACCACCGCGACTACAACCACAACAGCACCAACGACAACCACCACCGCGACCACAACCGCGACCACAACCACAACCGCGACGACCACAACCGCGACGACCACAACCGCGACGACCACAACCGCGACGACCACAACCACCACCGCGACGACTACAAGCGCAAGCACAACAACAACGACAAGCACCACCGCGACGACTACAAGCGCAAGCACAACAACAAGCACCACCGCGACGACTACAAGCGCAAGCACAACAACAAGCACCACCGCGACGACTACAACCACAGCACCAACGACCACCACCACCGCGACCACAACCACAACATTAACGACCACCACCACCGCGACGACAACCACAACAGCACCAACGACCACCACCACCGCGACCACAACCACAACATTAACGACCACCACCACCGCGACGACAACCACAACAGCATCAACGACCACAACCACCGCGACGACAACCACAACAGCACCAACGACAACCACCACCGCGACCACAACCACAACCGCGACGACCACAACAGCACCAACGACAACCACCACCGCGACTACAACCACAACAGCACCAACGACAACCACCACCGCGACCACAACCACAACCGCGACGACCACAACAGCACCAACGACAACCACCACCGCGACCACAACCACAACCGCGACGACCACAACAGCACCAACGACAACCACCACCGCGACCACAACCACAACCGCGACGACCACAACAGCACCAACGACAACCACCACCGCGACGACTACAAGCGCAAGCACAACAACAACGACAAGCACCACCGCGACGACTACAAGCGCAAGCACAACAACAACGACAAGCACCACCGCGACGACTACAAGCGCAAGCACAACAACAAGCACCACCGCGACGACTACAACCACAGCACCAACGACCACCACCACCGCGACCACAACCACAACATTAACGACCACCACCACCGCGACGACAACCACAACAGCACCAACGACCACCACCACCGCGACCACAACCACAACATTAACGACCACCACCACCGCGACGACAACCACAACAGCATCAACGACCACAACCACCGCGACCACAACCACAACAGCATCAACGACAACCACCACCGCGACTACAACCACAACAGCACCAACGACAACCACCACCGCGACCACAACCACAACCGCGACGACCACAACAGCACCAACGACAACCACCACCGCGACCACAACCACAACCGCGACGACCACAACAGCACCAACGACAACCACCACCGCGACGACTACAAGCGCAAGCACAACAACAACGACAAGCACCACCGCGACGACTACAAGCGCAAGCACAACAACAAGCACCACCGCGACGACTACAAGCGCAAGCACAACAACAAGCACCACCGCGACGACTACAACCACAGCACCAACGACCACCACCACCGCGACCACAACCACAACATTAACGACCACCACCACCGCGACGACAACCACAACAGCACCAACGACCACCACCCACCGCGACCACAACCACAACATTAACGACCACCACCACCGCGACGACAACCACAACAGCATCAACGACAACCACCACCGCGACTACAACCACAACAGCATCAACGACAACCACCACCGCGACTACAACCACAACAGCACCAACGACAACCACCACCGCGACTACAACCACAACAGCACCAACGACAACCACCACCGCGACCACAACCACAACCGCGACGACCACAACAGCACCAACGACAACCACCACCGCGACCACAACCACAACCGCGACGACCACAACAGCACCAACGACAACCACCACCGCGACGACGACAAGCGCAAGCACAACAACAACGACAAGCACCACCGCGACGACTACAAGCGCAAGCACAACAACAAGCACCACCGCGACGACTACAAGCGCAAGCACAACAACAAGCACCACCGCGACGACTACAAGCGCAAGCACAACAACAAGCACCACCGCGACGACGACAAGCGCAAGCACAACAACAACGACAAGCACCACCGCGACGACGACAAGCGCGACCACAGCAACAACGACAACACCAACTACGACAACAACTCCTACCCCTTGCCCAGAATGTGAAATTAAAGTCGAAGTCAATGTTGATGTGGAGATTAACTTCAGAGACAACGCGTGAGATCCCTTTTCACCAATTTCTTTTGTAATTCAAATTTCCGAAAGGAATATATTTTCGAGTGTAGCGATGTATTGATGCGTTTGTGTAAAGAATGTATTTTACTGTGAATTACGCATGTATTAATGAGAAGTTGATTTTTTTAACTTCTTGCAGTTTCTACTTTTTTGTCAGTAGATTTTGACTTTGCAATGACTTGCAACTCATTGAAACATTGAACGTTTATTGAAAATATTACGCGTTGTTCATTTGATCAATGAAGACGTTTTCATCAAAAATATTAAGCGTTTTTTAAAGTTGATCATTCTGTGTGGCACAAGTAAGTCAGAAGGATCTTCGACCCGAAGTTCTTTAGGAAGCCAAAACTTCCTTAACTTGTTTCCTGGGATTGACTCCATTCAATCCCAGTAAGATCAATTGTTCAACATAATGTTTATATCAACTCCAGACTATAATCCCCGGACTAGAATATAGCCCTTCCTCATTTATTTCATTGGGGTTGGTAAGTTGATTGAACACACTGTCCTAGCGTTGTTTCACACACTGCACTAGGAAGCACACCATTTTTCACGACTCGGTACAAATACACAGAAAACCGAAACTCTCTGATGCAGACGAGAAATCGCAAGCACTGAAACCCGTACTTCGTAGCATGAGCACGAGAGCACTCCCACACTCAGATTTCATGCTCGTAACGCGAAGGAACATCGCGAACTGGAATTGGAGGAATTTCAGCAGAAATGATCGTCCGCAGTTGGCGCTTGAGATCTTCGAAACTTGAAGACATATCGGATTGAGAAGCGACTGTAGTAACCGCAGCTGCCTGAAAACAGAGAAGCAACACGTACAAGACTTGAAGAGGAGGTTTGTTGCAGGAAGCTCACCGCGACCTTCACAACGAGCAAATAGGTAGAAGAGTCGCTTGCAAGGAGTGTGGGGATGGCGGTATTTGAGAATGAAGTCCAGATGTGATTCTAGATGGGGAGGGTTGGCTCTCAATAGCAAGATAGCGAGCTCAGTGATCATCACAGTTCTCTTGGTATTCGTGCTGGATCTTTCATCCAGTAAAGAATCATCGTCACTTGCTAAACCACTCGCGAGGTGGCAAAGCATTACAATGCACTGGAGCTTCTCAAGTGGACTCTGAGGTGGGATATGATTATCACATGATTGATTTATCGATTATTGGTTTATCGATTATTCTGACATTTTGGTTTATCGATTACTTGCAACCGAGTCCATTAATTTCAGCTCCGTCCGCTACAAAGTGCAACATCCCCGATGACTTACCATCATTGTATCTAAACGACTCAGTCGCTTGCGGACAAGATCAGCGGCCTTCCGAATTTTAGATTGAGAATCACTCCGCTCATAAATATCACTTGATGACGAAAAGTTTGAGAAATCAACCTTCAGTTTATTGATAGCGCAACTAAGTGGTGATCCCAGAAATTCAGTCCCGCTCGACGATTTTCGAAGGACACCGAGACTAGAGGGCTCCTCATGACCAGCCGGAGAAGGAAATCGATGTCGGGAAGGTTCAGGCGATGAAACGGGGGAGAAGAACGGAGCAAACAGTTTTCCAATAACTCGACGAGACGGAAGTTTGAATTTCCGACCCTCTTCGGTCGATGATAGTCTTGGATTTGAAAGGAGTGCAGCGAACACAACTTGCGATATTTTCCCAAAAATGAAGCGTTCAACACATTCTGTGATAATAACGATCAATGCGAAATGCTTCCCAAATCGCTCTTCTGTGATGCTGTCGTGTCGTTGAGGATCCTCACTCTCTGTGACAAGGGACTCCCAGCTAAACACAGACTTCTGAAAACGAAGAAGGAACCAGGGTTGAACTCGCGCCAAGGGGAATTTAACTTACGAGTCTTCCAAGCATTCGAACCGCAATGGATACTACAGAATGAACTTTTTCTGGTCGAATGCTCGCTCCATCGAATTGCCCTCGAGCGTCCAAGGCGGCATCTACGAAACTAGAACAACTTTATTCAAACGAATGCATCACTTGAACTCACCTGCGCAAATGCGTAACGATGGGAGAGCAGGAGGGTTCTCGAAGAAGTACGAGAAATCTTCTATAGAGCTCCACATTGAAGAAGGCGTCAGATACTTCAGATGCAGAGGGTAGGTGAGATGATGAAAAAACGCGATGGAGTGATGAATGGCTGTGCGTCTTGGGAAGGACGACGGTTCCGTGGAGGCACCTGGCCAATCCATTCGGGAATGGATCCAGGCGGACAAGATTTGAGAATGCTGCAAAGAACAAACACGATTAGGATCCTAATAGAGCACAAGGTTTAGTCTCACGCTTCTCGAGTTTCGTTCTCCTGAATTTTTAGATCTGTAAATGCTTTTAAACGTTTGAGAAACTCCCCTGCTGATGCAACCATTGTGAAAAAGTAAAGATCTTCTGACATCAACAAAGATGGAAGACGAAATACTGAAACATATTCAAGAGATTGCAGAAGATGTTGTGGTTTGGCTCGAATGAGAATCCAAATTAATACCGGGAGAAGATCATCAGCTGCCACAATAACTGAAGCCTCAGCATCAGTTTTTGACGCCACGCCGATTCTGGCTCTGTGGAGTTCAGCTGCAAGTTCAGACGTGATCCGACAAAGATTCAAAAGAAGAGTCAATTTTGCCCTCGGAGACTGGAAGAGATCATAATGCTTCTGTCTGAACACCATGCGCTTACGTGATTACCTTAGCAGTAGCAAGACTGTTCACCTGAGACTGAACAAGATCGATCCAAGTGATGATTGGATGGCCTTTTTGTGCAGACGATGGGGAATCTTCTCGGGACCCGTTTCCTGGTGGTGTTTTCGGTTCTTCCCTCGAAATGAGAAACTGATCAAATTGAGCGCGATGATGCGATGATGACAGAAACACATCAAGCTTCTCGTCCACATCGAGTTGATGTGGATCGATCCATGCCTCCATCCAATTCAGTTTTCGAAGAAGTCGTTCGTCATCAGAAGCTTCTTGCAGAACGCAACTTGAAAGAATAGGAAACAACTTCGATGTCAGAAATCTTTCAACATTTTCACAAAGCGCGACTCGAAGAATCTCTTCCGAAACTCCGATCTTCAAAATCATCACGATGCTTGCCGGGAGGAAGAATTTCCAGCACGTTGAGCGGAACAGTAGAAACCTGAAGCAGAAGAAGAACAACTTAAAGAGTTGTAGAAAAGCGTCAATCTGATCTTGTCAGGAATTGCGGCAAAACGTTAAATCAGATCTTTGTCCATACCACAGCAGCAAGTCTTTCTACAGTGCATTCAATGAAGGTATGAAGACGATGTGCAACTGCGTCTCTTGTAATGGCAGTGGCAGGAATATTTGTCGGGATAAATGTTATAGTGCTTGCAGGGACTGAACGAATAGAAGGAGTCGTGGCGATACGAAGTTCGGTAATAAACCTGAATGGAAGCAAGAGCAAGAAAGTCTTGTATTTATAATATCACTGGCTGGAATTTCAACGAACAGTTACCAAAATACTGGCTGGAACTTCAACGACCAGTTACCAATTCAAGGCAATCGAACTGAACGCTTACTGTTTCATTGATTCAACGATCGGAGAACATTCTGATTGCTTAAGAAATTCGAGAAATATTGAATAAGAAGAAGGCAGTTTGGTGGAACTTGTTGATTCAAGGGATGGAGGTTCCGCTGGAATTCCAGAAGAAACATTATTCGGAGAACCAATCGAGACAACTGGATCTGAAACAGGGAGATTGCTGATTGAAGAGAAGCCCTTCGATGAAGGGGGGGATAGTGATGGGAATGCTTCTTCTACACATTCCGTTTGAAGGGTGTGGACGTTTATGAGAGAATTGATGTCATTTGCTGCCTTCGCTTCACTTTTCGTTTCACTTGTCAATTCCCTTTCGTTCGCTACTCTCTCTTCACTTTGTAATCTTTCTTCGTTTGGCAATCTCTCCTCCCATCTCGCTAAGATGGTTTCGTATGAGGTAATTTCTTCGTTCTTATTCACTTCTTCAATTTCATCAATCTGTTTATCTTCCATCCCATGAGTCTGTTTATCTTCTATCCCATGAATCTGTTTATCTTCCATCCCATGAATCTGTTTATCTTCAATCCCATCAATTCGTTTATCTTCCATCCCATCGATCAGTTTATCTCCTATCCCATGAATCTGCTTATCTTCGATTCCATGAATCTGTTCATCTTCCATCCCATCAATTCGTTTATCTTCAATCCCATCAATCTGTTTATCTTCCATCCCATCGATCAGTTTGTCTTCAATCCCATCAATTTGTTTATCTTCAATCCCATCAATTTGTTTATCTTCAATTTCATCAATCTGTTTATCTTCCATCCCATCAATCAGTTTATCTTCCATCCCATGAATCTGTTTATCTTCCATCCATCAATCTGTTTACCTTCAATCCCATCAATTTGTTTATCTTCGATTCCATGAATCTGTTTATCTTCAATCTCATGAGTCTGTCCATCTTCTATCCCATCAACCTGTCTATCCTCGATCCCATCAATCTGTTTATCTTCCATCCCATCGATCAGTTTATCTTCTATCCCATGAATCTGCTTATCTTCGATTCCATGAATCTGTTCATCTTCCATCCCATCAATTCGTTTATCTTCAATCCAATCAATTTGTTTATCTTCAATTTCATCAATTTGTTTATCTTCAATTCCATCAATCTGTTTATCTTCCATCCCATCGATCAGTTTGTCTTCAATCCCATCAATTTGTTTATCTTCAATCCCATCAATTTGTTTATCTTCAATTTCATCAATCTGTTTATCTTCCATCCCATCAATCAGTTTATCTTCTATCCCATGAATCTGCTTATCTTCGATTCCATGAATCTGTTCATCTTCAATCCCATCAATTCGTTTATCTTCAATCCCATCAATTTGTTTATCTTCAATTCCATCAATCTGTTTATCTTCCATCCCATCGATCAGTTTGTCTTCAATCCCATCAATTTGTTTATCTTCAATCCCATGAATCTGTTTATCTTCAATGACTATTAGAGAATCCCCCGTCACATCAATCATAGACACTGGATTTGTTTCATCACATTCTATTGGAACGCTGTATTTCTCAAAACCGATTGGATGTTCTTCACGACGAGTCTCATTCAATCCTTTAAACTCTTGAATCATGGTGTTCCACTCCTCATGGGCCCTGTATCCATTTTGTTCCAGCCCTTCTTCTCTATCTTTTTTCACAGCCTCTCCATCAGATTGTCTTCCATTCGGGTGCTCATCAAATCCTATCGCGTTATCCAGATTTTTGCCACATTCAGCCTTAATGTCAATACGCTCCCGTTCGAAGATGTTAACATTTGGGACAAGACCCATCGCTTCTTCCAATTCAGCAAAGATCGTTTCTTCTGGAACATTCAGATCAACTTCAGTCAGAATTGCTTTTTTCTGGTTCTAAATTTCCAGACACAGCTTCTGCTTTCAACGGCTGAGAAGTGCCAACTTTCAGTTTATCTGCCGACTTTGTTCCCTCATCGTCATATTCTCTCTCCACCCCTTCTTGAGCAACGGTTGCTACATCTTGATCTAAGACCGAATGGGACACCACGAACTCTGCATCAAAAATTCCGTCTAACTGAACTGAAGGCAAAGCAGCGCCGTCTTGGGCCAAAATTGAAACGTCTGAATGTTGGAGTGTCGCTGATGAGCTGACAGGAAAGTCGAAGGGGTCGGAAAACGGGATTTCAGAAGACGAATCGAAAGGGGGTTGATCAGCCAGAGCGGCATCAGAATTGGGACATCCATTGTCAAAAAACGAAAAGGGATCGACTGAAGAGGAGGTTTGTACTTTCACGCAATCAAGGAACGGAGAAACGGGAGAAACGAATCCATTTAGATTTGCAGGTCCACTAAACAACTCGTGATTACCTCTTTGGATCTCTTGGGAGGAAGATGCTTGGGCTTCCCATGGAGATGTCTCGAACTCGATTCTACTGGACGATTGACGCTTTCCAACTTTCTTTTTTTTGGCGTCTTGTGTCGCCTTTTTTAGGTTTTGAGCCGGCACGGGTTCTTCAAAAAGGTCAAATAGATCATCAACACCTCCCATTGAATTGTAAGTGTTGCATTAGACAATTCATAACGTCGTAAGGCAAACAGTTAGGATCAGAAGTCTCACAAAACAGGGAAAATTGTGTTAATATTGAAGTACACCAAAAAAATAAGGTTTTAATATCCAGAAGCAGATACAGATTGACCCGAGAGAGCCCCTCTGAGAACCTTTAATAGCGAGCTAGCACCGAATCTGAATGTCCTCTCTGAAACCCAACCAGCCCCACAAATGCTCTCGGCAAGTTGTAAAAATTCCCTGGTTTGTTCAACAGTCCGAACGCCACCCGCTGGCTTGAATCCAATGATACGGTTCGAGGTCTGATTAAAACTCTTGATGCAATTGAGCATGAGAGTAGCAGCTTCAATGGTCGCGTTAATTGGAACTTTTCCTGTTGAGGTCTTAATGAAATCAGCCCCTTCCTCAATTGCGGCAAAAATTAGATGCAGC